>NW_019266752.1:168393-269225 GCF_002742605.1 Olea europaea var. sylvestris
GCCAAAAATGAACAAACCCGAAGTTATCATGAAATCAAAAGCGCCTTTTCATTGGCTCGATTCCAATCGGATTTGACTAGTTATTCATCGAAAATTAACAATCCCGAAGTTGTCATGAAATTAAAAACTACTTTTCATTTGCTCGATTCCAATCGAATTAGACTAGCAATTCGCCAAAAACTAACAAACTCGAAGTTATCATGAAATCAAAAACCGCTTTTCAATGGGTCGATTCCAATCGAATTAGACTAGCAATTCACTAAAAATGAAAAAACCCGAAGTTATCAAGAAATCAAAAACCACTTGTTGTTCGCTCGATTCCAATCGAATTAGCCTAGCAATTCGCCAAAAACGTACGAACCCGAAGTTATCATGAAAGCAAATACCACTTTTCATTAGGTCGATTCCAATCGAATTAGACAAGCAATTCGCCAAAAACGAACAAACCCGAAGTTATCTTGAAATCAAATACCACTTTTCATTGGCCAGATTCCAATCGAATTAGACTAGCAATTCCCCAAAAATGAACAAACCCGAAGTTATCATGAAATCAAAAGCCACTTTTCATCGGGTCGATATCAATCGGATTACACTAGCAATTCGTCAAAAACAAAAAAATCCGAAGTTATCATGACATCAAATACCACTTTTCATTGGCTAGATTCCAATCGAATTAGATTAGCAATTCGCCAAAAATGAACAAATCCGAAGTTATCATGAAATCAAAAGCGCCTTTTCATTGGCTCGATTCCAATCGAATTAGACTAGTTATTCGACGAAAATTAACAAACCCGAAGTTGTCATGAAATTAAAAACTACTTTTCATTTGCTCGATTCCAATCGAATTAGACTAGCAATTCGGTAAAAATGAACAAACCCGAAGTTCTCCTGAAATCAAATACCACTTTTCATCGGCTAGATTCCAATTGAATTAGACTAGCAATTCGCCAAAAATGAACAAACCGGAAGTTATCATGAAATCAAAAACCACTTTTCGTTGGCTCGATACCAATCGAATTAGACTAGCAACTCGCCAAAAACGAACAAACCCGAAGTTATCACGAAGTCAAAAGCCACTTTTCATTGGGCTGATACCAATCGAATTAGACTAGCAATTTGCCAAAAATGAAAAAGCCCGACGTTATCATGAAATCAAATACCACTTTTCATTGGCTAGATTCCAATCGAATTAGATTAGCAATTTGCCAAAAATGAACAAACCCAAAGTTATCATGAAATCAAAAGCGCCTTTTCATTGGCTCGATTCCAATCGAGTTAGACTAGTAATTCGCCGAAAATGGACAAACCCGAAGTTATCATGAAATTAAAAACAACTTTTCGTTGGCTCGATTCCAATCGAATTAGACTAGCAAGTCGCCAAAAATGAAAGGACCCGACGTTATCAAGAAATCAAATGCCACTTTTCATTGGCTAGATTCCAATCGATTTAGTATAGCAATTCACCAAAAACAAACAATTTCAAAGTTATCATGAAATCAATAGCGCCTTTTCATTGGCTCGATTCCAATCGAATTATACTAGTAATTCGTCAAAAACGAACAAACCCGATGTTATCATGATATCGAATACCACTTTTCATTGGCTCGATTCCAATCGAATTAGACTAGCAATTCGCCAAAAATAAACAATCCCGAAGTTATCGTGAAATAAAAAACCACTTTTCATTGGACGATTCCAATTGAGTTAGACTAGTAATTCGCCAAAAATTAACAAACCCGAAGTTATCATGAAATTAAAAGTACCTTTTCATTGGCTCGATTCCAATCAAATTAGACTAGCATTTCGCCAAAAATGAACAAACCCGAAGTTATCATGAAATCAAATCCAACTTTTTCATTGGCTAGATTCCAATCGAATTAGACTAGCAATTTGCCAAAAACTTGCAAACCCGAAGTTATAATGAAATCAAAAGCCACTTTTCATTGGCTCAATTCCAATCGAATTAGACTAACAACTTGCCAAAAATGAACAACCCTGAAGTTATCATGAAATTAGACTAGCAATTTGCCAAAAATGAACAGCCCCGAAGTTATCATGAAATTAAATACCACTTTTCATTGGCAAGATTCCAATCGAATTAGACTAGCAATTCGCCAAAATCGAACAAACCCGAATTTATCATGATATCGAATACCACTTTTCATTGGCTCGATTCCAATCGAATTAGACTAGCAATTTGCCAAAAATGAACAAACACGAAGTTATCATGAAATCAAAAACCACTTTTCGTTGGCTCGATTCCAATGGAATTACACTTTAATTCGCTAAAACTGAACAAACCCGAAGTTATCATGATATCAAATACCACTTTTCATTGGCTCGATTCCAATCTAATCAGTCTAGCAATTCGCCAAAAACGAACAATCTCGAAGTTATCATGAAATCAAATACCACTTTTCTTTGGCTAGTTTCCAATCGAATTAGACTAACAATTTGCCAAAAACTAACAAACACGAAGTTATATGAAATCAAAAGCCACTTTTCATTGGCTCGATTCCAATCTAATTAGACTAGCAATTCACCAAAAATGAACAACCTGAAGTTATCATGAAATCAAATACCACTTTTCATTGGAAGATTCCAATCGAATTAGACTAGCAATTCGCCAAAAACTAACAAACCCGAAGTTATCATGAAATCAAAAGCCACTTTTCATTGGCCCAATTTCAATCAAATTAGACTAGCAATTTGCCAAAAACGAAGAAACCCAAAGGTATCATGAAATCAAAAGCGCCTTTTCATTAGCTCGATTCCAATCGAATTAGACAAGTAATTCGCCAAAAACGAACAAACCCGAAGTTATCATGAAATCAAAAACCACTTTTCGTTGGCTCGATTCCAATCAAATTAGACTAGCAATTCGCCAAAAACGAACAAACACGAAGTTATCATGAAATCGAAAACCACTTTTCCTTGGCTCGATTCCAATCGAATTAGACTCACAATTCGCCAAAAACGAACAAACACGAAGTTATCACGAAATCTAAAGCCACTTTTCATTAGCTCGATTCCCATCGAATTAGATTAGTAATTTGTTAAAAATGAACAAACCCTAAGTTATCATGAAATCAAATACCACTTTTCATTGGCTCGATTCCAATCGAATTAGACTAACAATTCGCCAAAAATGAACAATCCCGAAGTTATCATGAAATCAAAAGCGCCTTTACATTGGCTCGATTCCAATCAAAATAGACTCGTAATTCGCTAAAAACGAACAAACCCGAAGTTATCATGATATCAAATACCACTTTTCATTGGCTCGATTCCAGTCTAATTAGTCTAGCAATTTGCCAAAAATGAACAATCCCAAAGTTACCATGAAATAAAAAACCACTTTTCATTGGTTGATTCCAATCGAATTAGACTAGCAATTCGCCAAAAAATTGACAAACCCGAAGTTATCATGAAATCAAAAGCCACTTTTCATTGGCTCGATTCCAATCGAATTAGACTAGCATTTCGCCAAAAACGAACAAACCCGAAGTTATCATAAAATCAAATCCCACTTTTCATTGGCTAGATTCCAATCGAATTAGACTAGCAATTCGCCAAAATTGAACAAACCCGAAGTTATAATGAAATCAAAAGCCACTTTTCATTGGCTCAATTCCCATCTAATTAGACTAGCAATTCGCCAAAAATGAACAACCCCGAAGTTATCATGAAATTAAATACCACTTTTCATTGGCAAGATCCCAATCCAATTAGACTAGCAATTCGCCAAAATCGAACAAACCCGAATTTATCATGATATCAAATACCACTTTTCATTTGCTCGATTCCAATCGAATTAGACTAGCAATTCGCCAAAAATGAACAAACATGAAGTTATCATGAAATCGAAAACCACTTTTCATTGGCTCGATTCCAATCGAATTAGAGTAGTAATTTGTCGAAAACGAACAAACACGAAGTTACCACGAAATCTAAAGCCACTTTTCATTAGCTCAATTCCAATCGAATTAGACTAGCAATTCCCTAAAAACGAACAAACCTTAAGTTATCATGAAATCAAATACCACTTTTCATTGGCTCGATTCCAATTGAATTAGACTAACAATTCGTCAAAAATGAACAATCCCAAAGTTATCACGAAATCAAAAGCGCCTTTCCATTGGCTCGATTCCAATCAAATTAGACTCGTAATTCGCTAAAAATAAACAAACCCGAAGTTATCATGATATCAAATACCACTTTTCATTGGCTCGATTCTAATTTAATTAGTCAAGCAATTCGCCAAAAATGAACAATGCTGAAGTTACCATAAAATAAAAGACCACTTTTCATTGGTCGATTCCAATCGAATTAGACTAGCAATTCGCCAAAAATTAACAAACCAGAAGTTATCATGCAATTAAAATCCCCTTTTCATTGGCTCGATTCCAATCTAATTAGACTAGTATTTCGCCAAAAATGAACAAACCCGAAGTTATCATGAAATCAAATCCAACTTTTCATTGGCTAGATTCCAATCGAATTAGACTAGCAATTTGCCAAAAACTAGCAAACTCGAAGTTATAATGAAATCAAAAGCCACTTTTCATTGGCTCGATTCCAATCGAATTAGACTAACAATTGGCCAAAAATGAACAACCCCGAAGTTATCATGAAATTAAATACCACATTTCATTGGCAAGATTCCAATCGAATTAGACTAGCAATTCGCCAAAATCGAACAAACCCGAATTTATCATGATATCAAATACCACTTTTCCTTGGCTCGATTCCAATCGAATTAGACTAGCAATTCCCCAAAAACGAACAAACACGAAGTTGTCATGAAATCAAAAACCACTTTTCGTTGGCTCGATTCCAATCGAACTAGACTACCAATTCGCTAAAAATGAACAAACCCGAAGTTATCATGATATCAAATTCCACTTTTCATTGGCTAAATTCCAATCTAATTAGTCTAGCAATTCGCCTAAAATAAACAATCCCGTAGTTACCATGAAATAAAAAGCCACTTTTCATTGGTCGATTCCAATCGAATCAGACTAGCAATTCGCCAAAAATTAACAAACCCGAAGTTATCATGAAATCAAAAGCCACTTTTCATTGGCTCGATTCCAATCCAATTAGACTAGCATTTCGCTAAAAATGAACAAACTCGAAGTTATCATGAAATCAAATTTCACTTTTCATTGGCTAGATTCCAATCAAATTAGACTTGCAATTCACCAAAAACTAACAAACCCGAAGTTATCATGAAATCAAAAGCCTATTTTCATTGGCTCGATTCCAATCAAATTAGACTAGCAATTCGCCAAAAATGAACAACCCCGAAGTTATCATGAAATTAAATGCCACTTTTCATTGGCAAGATTCCAATCGAATTAGACTAGCAATTCGCCAAAATCGAACAAGCCCGAATTTATCATGATATCAAATAACACTTTTCGTTGGCTCGATTCCAAACGAATTAGACTAGCTATTCGCCAAAAATGAACAAACTCGAGGTTATCACGAAATCAAAAGCCACTTTTTATTGGCTCGATTCCAATTGAATTAGACTAACAATTCACCAAAAATGAACAATCCCGAAGTTATCATGAAATCAAAAGCGCCTTTTCATTGACTCGATTTCAATCGAATTAGACTAGCAATTCACTAAAAACAAACAAACCCGAAGTTATCATGAAATCAAAAGCGCCTTTTCATTGGCTCGATTCCAATCGAATTAGACTGGCAATTCGCCAAAAACGAACAAACCCGAAGTTATCCTAATATCAAATACCACTTTTCATTAGCTCGATTCCAATCGAATTAGACTAGCAATTCGCCAAAAACGAACTATCCCGAAGTTACCGTGAAATAAGAAACCACTTTTCATTGGTCGATTCCAATCGAATTAGACTAACAATTCGCTAGAAATTAACAAACCTGAAGTTATCATGAAATCAAAAGCCACTTTTCAGTGGCTCGATTCCAATCAAATTAGACTAGCAATTCGCCAAAAACTAACAAACTCGAAGTTATCATGAAATTAAAAGCCACTTTTCACTGGCTCGATTCTAATCGAATTAGACTAGCAATTCGTCAAAAATGAACAAAACCAAAGTTATCACAAAATCAAATACCACTTTTCATTGGCAAGATTCCAATCGAATTAGACTAGCAATTCGCCAAAAATGAACAAATCCGGAGTTATCATGATATCAAATACCACTTTTCATTGGCTCGATTCCAATCGAATTAAACTAGCAATTCGCCAGAAACGAACAATCCTGAAGTTACCGTAAAATAAAAAACCACTTTCATTGGTCGATTCCAATCGAATTAGACTAGCAATCCGCCTAGAATTAACAAACCCAAAATTATAATGAAATCAAAAGCCAATTTTCATTGGATCGATTCCAATCAAATTAGACTAGCATTTCGCCAAAAACGAACAAACTCGTAGTTATCATGAAATCAAATCCCACTTTTCATTGGCTAGATACCAATTGAATTAGTTAGCAATTCGCCAAAAACTAACAAACCCGAAGTTATCATGAAATCAAAAGCCACTTTTCGTTAGCTCGATTCCAATTGAATTAGACTAGCAATTCGCAAAAAATGCACAACCCCGAAGTTATCATGAAATCAAACACCACTTTTCATTGGCAAGATTCCAATCGAATTAGACTAGCAATTCGCCATAAATGAACAAACCCGAAGTTACCATGATATCAAACACCACTTTTCATTTGCTCGATTCCAATCGAATTAGACTAGCAATTCACCATAAACGAACAATCCCGAAGTTATCATGAAATAAAAAATCACTTTTCATTGGGACGATTCCAATCAAATTAGACAAGCAATTTGCCAAAAACAAACAAGCCCGAAGTTATCATGAAATCAAAAACCACTTTTCGTTAGCTCGATTCAAATCGAATTAGACTAGCATTTCGCCAAAAACGAACAAACCCTAAGTTATTATGAAATCAAATACCACTTTTCATTGGCTAGATTCCAACCGAATTAGACTAATAATTCGCCAAAAACTAACAAACCTGAAGTTATCATGAAATCAAAAGCCACTTTTCATTGGCTCGATTCCAATCGAATTAGACTAGCAATTCTCCAAAAAATGAACAACCCCCAAGTTATCATGAAATCGAACACCACTTTTCATTGGAAGATTCCAATCGAATTAGACTAGCAATTCGACAAAAACTAACAAACCCGAAGTTATCATGAAATCAAAAGCCACTTTTCATTGGCTCGATTCCAATCGAATTAGCCTAGCAATTAGCCAAAAAATGAACAAACCCGAAGTTATCATGAAAGCAAAAGTGCCTTTTCATTGGCTCGATTCCAATCGAATTAGCCTAGTAATTCGCCAAAAATGAACAAACCCGAAGTTATCATAATATCAAATACCACTTTTCGTTGGCTCGATTCCAATCGAATTAGACTAGCAATTCGTCAAAAACGAACAATCCCGAAGTTGCCGTGAAAAAAAACCACTTTTCATTGGTTGATTCCAATCGAATTATACTAGAAATTCGCCAAAAATTAACAAACCCGAAATTATCATGAAATCAAAAGCTACTTTTCATTGGCTCGATTCCAATCGAATCAGACTACCAATTCGCCAAAAATTAACAAACCCGACGTTATCATGAAATCAGAAGCCACTTTCCATTGGCTCGATTCCAATGGAATTAGACTAGCAATACGCCAAAAATGAACAAACCCGAAGTTATCATGAAATCAAAAACCACTTTTCGTTGGCTTGATTCCAGTGGAATTAGTTTGGCATTTTGCCAAAAATGAACAAACCCGAAATTATCATGAAATCAAATACCACTTTTCCTTGGCTAGATTCCAATCGAATTAGACTAGCAATTCGCCAAAAACGAACCAACCCGAAGTTATCATGAAATCAAAAACCACTTTTCTTTGGCTCGATTCCAATCGAATTAGTCTGGCATTTCGCTAAAAATGAACAAACCCGAAGTTATCATGAAATTAAATACCAATTTTCATTTGCTAGATTCTATTGAATTAGACTAGCAATTCGCCAAAAACTAACAAACCCGAAGTTATCATGAAATCAAAAGCCACTTTTCGATAGCTTGAATCCAATCGAATTAGACTAGCAGTTCGTAAAAAGTGAACAACCCCGAAGTTATCGTGAAATCAAATACCTCTTTTCATTGGCTAGATTACAATCGAATTAGACTAGCAATTCGTCAAAAACGAACAAACCTGAAGTTCTCATGATATCAAATACCACTTTTCATTGGCTCAATTCCAATCGAATTAGACTAGCAAGTCGCCAAAAACCAACAATCTTGAAGTTACCGTGAAATAAAAAACCACTTTCATTGGTCGATTCCAATCGAATTAGACTAGCAATTCCCCAGAAATTAACAAACCCGAAGTTATCATGAAATCAAAAGCCACTTTTCATTGGCTCTATTCCAGTCGAATTAGACTATCATTTCGCCAAAAACGAGCAAACCCGAAGTTATCATGAAATCAAATCCCACTTTTCATTGGCGAGATTCCAATCGAATTAGACTAGCAATTCGCCAAAAACTAACAAACCCGAAGTTATCATGAAATCAATAGCCACTTTTCGTTTGCTCGATTCTAATCGAATTAGACTAGCAATTCGCAAAAAATGAACAACCCCGAAGTTGTCATGAAATCAAATACCACTTTTCATTGGCAAGATTCCAATCGAATTAGACTAGCAATTCGCCAAAAACGAACAAATCCGAACTTATCATGATATCAAATACCACTTTTCATTAGCTCGATTCCAATCGAATTAGACTAGCAACTCACCAAAAATGAACAATCCCGAGTTACCATGAAATAAAAAACCACTTTTCATTGGGTCGATTCCAATCAAATTAGACAAGCAATTCGTCAAAAACAAACAAACACGAAGTTATCGTGAAATTAAAAGCCACTTTTCATTAGCTCGATTCCAATCGAATTAGACTAGCATTTCACCAAAAACGAACAAACCTAAAGTTCTCATGATATGAAATACCACTTTTCATTGGCTCGATTCCAATCGAATTAGCCTAGCAATTCCCCAAAAATGAACAATCCTGAAGTTACCGCGAAATCAAAAACCACTTTTCGTTGGCTAGATTCCAATCGAATTAAACTAGCTATTTGCCAAGAAAGAACAAACCCGAGGTTATCACGAAAACAATGCCCACTTTTCATTGGCTCGATTCCAATCGAATTAGACTAGCAATTCACCAAAAAAGAACAATCCCGAAGTAGCCGTGAAATAAAAAACCACTTTTCATTAGTCCATTCCAATCGAATTAGACTAGCAATTCGCCAAAAATTAAAAACCCGAAGTTATCGTGAAATCAAAAGCCACTTTTCATTGGCTTAATTCCAATCGAATTAGACTAGTAATTCGCCAAAAATGAACAAACCTGAAGTTATCATGCAACCAAAAACCACTTTTTGTTCGCTCGATTCCAATCGAATTAGACTGGCATTTCGCCAAAAACGAACAAACCTGAAGTTATCATGAAATCGAATGCCACTTTTCATTGGCTAGATTCCAATCGAATTAGACTAGCAATTCGCCAAAAACTAACAAACCCGAAGTTATCATGAAATCAAAAGCCACTTTTCATTAGCTCGATTCCAATTGAATTAGACTAGCCATTCACCAAAAATGAACATCCCCAAAGTTATCATGGAATCAAATACCACTTTTCATTGGCTAGATTCCAATCGAATTAGACTAGAAATTCGTCAAAAATGAACAACCTAAATTTCTCATGATATCAAATACCACTTTTCATTGGCTCGATTCCAATCGAATTAGACTAGCAAGTCGCCAAAAACGAACAATGCCGAAGTTACCATGAAATAAAATACCACGTTTGATTGGATCGATTCCAATCGAATTAGACTAGCAATTCGCCAAAAATGAACAAACCCTAAGTTATCATGAAGTCAAAAGTCACTGTCCATTGGCTAGATTCCAATCGAATTAGACTAGCATTTTGCCAAAAACGAGCAAACCCAAAGTTATCATGAAATCAAATACCACTTTTCATTGCCAAGATTTCAATCGAATTAGATTACCAATTCGCCAAAAATGAACACACCCGAAGTTATAATGAAATCAAAAACCACTATTCGTTGGATCGATTTAAATCGAATTAGACAGCAATTTGCCAACAACGAACAAACCAAAGTTTTCAAGAAATTAAAGTCGTCTTTTCATCGGCTCGATTCCAATCGAATTAGACTAGTAATTCACCAAAAATGAACAAACCCGAACTTATCATGAAATCAAAAACACTTTTCGTTGGCTCGATTCCAATCAAATTAGGCCAGCAATTCTCCAAAAATGAACAAACCCGAACTTATCATGAAATCAAAAACCAATTTTCATTTACTCATTACAATCGAATTAGACTAACAATTCTCCAAAAACGAACAATCCCGAAGATATCATGAAATCAAAAATCACTTTTCATTGGGCCGATTCCAATCGAATTAGACTAGCAATTCGTCAAAAACAAACAATCCCGAAGTTATCATGAAATCAAAAACCACTTTTCATTGCGTCGATTCCAATAGAATTAGACTAGCAATTTGCCAAAAACAAACAAACCCGAAGTTCTCATGAAATCAAAAGCCACTTTTCATTGGCTCGCTTCCAATCGAATTAGACTAGCAATTCGCAAAAAATGAAATAACCCGAAGTTATCATGAAATCAAATACCACCTTTCATTTGCTCGAGTCCAATCGAATTAGACTAACAATTCGCCAAAACTGAACAATCCCGAGTTATCAAGAAATCAAATACCACATTTCATTGGGTCGATTCCAATCATATTAGACTAGCAATTCACATAAAAATGAACAAACCCAAAGTTAACAAGAAATCAAAAACCTCTTTTTGTTGGCTCGATTCCAATCGAATTAGACTAGCAACTCGCCAAAAATGTACAAACCCAAAGTTATCATGAAATCAAATACCACTTTTCATTGGGTCGATTCCAATCGAAGTAGACTAGCAATTAACCAAAAACGAACAAACCCGAAGTTATCTTGAAATCAAATACCACTTTTCAATGGCTAGATTCCAATCGAATTAGACTAGCAATTCGCCAAAAAAGAACAAACCCAAAGTTATCATGAAATCAAAAACCACTTTTCATTGGCTCGATTCCCGTCGAATTAGACTTGTAATTCGCCAAAAATGAACAACCCCGAAGTTATCATGAAATCAAGTACCACTTTTCATTGTCTAGATTACAATCAAATTAGACTAGCAATTCGTCCAAAACGAACAAACCTGAAGTTCTCATGATATCAAATACCACTTTTCATTGGATCGATTCCAATCGAATTAGACTAGCAATTCCCCAAAAATGAACAATCCCGAAGTTACTGCGAAATCAAAAACCACTTTTCGTTGGCTCGATTCCAATCGAATTAAACTAGCTATTCGCCAAGAAAGAACAAACCCAAGGTTATCATGAAAAAAAAGCCCACTTTTCATTGGCTCGATTCCAATCGAATTAGACTAGCAATTCGCAAAAAATGAACTAACCTGAAGTTATCATGAAATCAAATACCACTTTTCATTGGCTCGAGTCCAATCGAATTAGACTAACAATTCGCCAAAAACGAACAATCCCGACGTTATCAAGAAATCAAATACCACATTTTATTGGGTCGATTCCAATCGAATTAGACTAGCAATTCACATAAAAATGAACAAACCCGAAGTTAACAAGAAATCAAAAACCTCTTTTTGTTGGCTCGATTCCAGTCGAATTAGACTAGCAACTCGCTAAAAACGTACAAACCCAAAGTTATCATGAAATCAAATACCACTTTTCATTGGGTCGATTCCAATCGAATTAGAATAGCAATTCGCCAAAAATGAACAAACCCGAAGTTATCGTGAAATCAAATACCACTTTTCATTGGCTAGATTCCAATCGAATTAGACTGGCAATTCGCTAAAAACTAACAAACCCGAAGTTATCATGAAATCAAAAGCCACTTTTCGTTAGCTCGATTCCAATCGAATTAGACCAGCAATTAGCCAAAAATGAACAACCCCGAAGTTATCATGAAATCAAATACCACTTTTCATTGGCTAGATTACAATCAAATTAGACTAGCAATTTGTCAAAAACGAACAAACCTGAAGTTCTCATGATATCAAATACCACTTTTCATTGGCTCGATTCCAATCGAATTAGACTAGCAATTCCCCAAAAATGAACAATCCCGAAGTTACCACGAAATCAAAAACCACTTTTCGTTGGCTAGATTCCAATCGAATTAAACTAGCTATTCGCTAAGAAAGAACAAACCCGAGGTTATCACAAAAATAAAGCCCACTTTTCATTGGCTCGATTCCAATTGAATTAGACTAGCAATTCGCCAAAAACGAACAATCCCGAAGTAACCGTGAAATAAAAAACCACTTTTCACTAGTCAATTCCAATCAAATTAGACTAGCGATTCGCCAAAAATTAAAAACCCGAAGTTATCGTGAAATCAAAAGCCACTTTTCATTAGCTTAATTCCAATCGAATTAGACTAGTATTTCGCCAAAAATGAACAAACCTGAAGTTATCATGCAACAAAAAACCACTTTTTGTTGGCTCGATTCCAATCGAATTAGACTGGCATTTCGCCAAAAACGAACAAACCTGAAGTTATCATGAAATCGAATACCACTTTTCATTGACTAGATTCCAATCGAATTAGACTAGCAATTCGCCAAAAACTAACAAACCCGAAGTTCTCATGAAATCAAAAGACACTTTTCGTTGGCTCGATTCCAATCGAATTAGACTAGCAATTCGCCAAAAATGCACAACCCCGAAGTTATCATGAAATCAAATACCACTTTTCATTGGCAAGATTCCAATAGAATTAGACTAGCAATTCTCCAAAAATGAACAAACCCGAAGTTATCATGACATCAAACACCACTTTTTATTGGCTAGATTCCAATCGAATTAGACTAGCAATTCACCATAAATGAACAATCCCGAAGTTACCATGAAATAAAAAACCACTTTTCATTGGGACGATTCCAATCAAATTAGACAAGCAATTTGCCAAAAACAAACAAGCCCGAAGTTATCATGAAATCAAAAGCCACTTTTCGTTAGCTCGATTCAAATCGAATTAGACTAGCATTTCGCCAAAAATGAACAAACCCTAAGTTATTATGAAATCAAATACCACTTTTCATTGGCTAGATTCCAACGAATTAGACTAATAATTCGCCAAAAACTAACAAACCCGAAGTTATCATGAAATCAAAAGCCACTTTTCATTGCTCGATTCCAATCGAATTAGACTAGCAATTCTCCAAAAAATGAACAACCCCCAAGTTATCATGAAATCGAATACCACTTTTCATTGGAAGATTCCAATCGAATTAGACTAGCAATTCGACAAAAACTAACAAACCCGAAGTTATCATGAAATCAAAAGCCACTTTTCATTGGCTCGATTCCAATCGAATTAGCCTAGCAATTAGCCAAAAAATGAACAAACCCGAAGTTATCATGAAAGCAAAAGTGCCTTTTCATTGGCTCGATTCCAATCGAATTAGCCTAGTAATTCGCCAAAAATGAACAAACCCGAAGTTATCATAATATCAAATACCACTTTTCGTTGGCTCGATTCCAATCGAATTAGACTAGCAATTCGCCAAAAACGAACCAACCCGAAGTTATCATGAAATCAAAAACCGCTTTTCTTTGGCTCGATTCCAATCGAATTAGTCTGGCATTTCGCTAAAAATGAACAAACCCGAAGTTATCATGAAATTAAATACAAATTTTCATTGGCTAGATTCTATTGAATTAGACTAGCAATTCGCCAAAAACTAACAAACCCGAAGTTATCATGAAATCAAAAGCCACTTTTCGATAGCTCGAATCCAATCGAATTAGACTAGCAGATCGTAAAAAGTGAACAACCCCGAAGTTATCGTGAAATCAAATACCACTTTTCATTGGCTAGATTCCAATCGAATTCGACTAGCAATTCGTCAAAAATGAACAAACCTGAAGTTCTCATGATATCAAATACCACTTTTCATTGGCTCAATTCCAATCGAATTAGACTAGCAAGTCGCCAAAAACCAACAATCTTGAAGTTACGGTGAAATAAAAACCACTTTCATTGGTCGATTCCAATCGAATTAGACTAGCAATTCCCCAGAAATTAATAAACCCGAAGTTATCATGAAATCAAAAGCCACTTTTCATTGGCTCTATTCCAGTCGAATTAGACTATTATTTCGCCAAAAACGAACAAACCCGAACTTATCATGAAATCAAATCCCACTTTTCATTGGCGAGATTCCAATCGAATTAGACTAGCAATTCGCCAAAAACTAACAAACCCGAAGTTATCATGAAATCAAAAGCCACTTTTCATTGGCTCGATTCTAATCGAATTAGACTAGCAATTCGCCAAAAATGAACAATCCCGAGATTGTCATGAAATCAAATACCACTTTTCATTGGCAAGATTCCAACCGAATTAGACTAGCAATTCGCCAAAAATGAACAAATCCGAAGTTATCATGATATCAAATACCACTTTTCATTAGCTCGATTCCAATCGAATTAGACTAGCAATTCACCAAAAATGAACAATCCCGAGTTACCATGAAATAAAAAACCACCTTTCATTGGGTTGATTCCAATCAAATTAGACAAGCAATTCGTCAAAAACAAACAAACACGAAGTTATTGTGAAATTAAAAGCCACTATTCGTTAGCTCGATTCCAATCGAATTAGACTAGCATTTCACCAAAAACGAACAAACTCGAAGTTATTACGAAATCAAATACCACTTTTCATTGGCTAGATTCCAATCGAATTAGACTAGCAATTCGCCAAAAATGAACAAACCCGAAGTTATCATGAAATCAAAAGCCACTTTTCATTGGCTCGATTCCAATCGAATTAGACTCGCAATTCGTCAGAAACGAACAGCCCCGAAGTTATCGTGAAATCAAATACCACTTTTCATTGGAAGATTCCAATCGAATTAGACTAGCAATTCAAAAAAAACTATCAAAGCCAAAGTTATCATGAAATCAAAAGTCACTTTTCACTGGCTCGATTCCAATCGAATTAGACTAGCAATTCGCCAAAAAAGAACAAACCCGAAGTTATCATGTAATCAAAAGTGCCTTTTCATTGGCTTGATTCCAATTAAACTAGACTAGTAATTTGCCAAAAATGAACAAACCCGAAGTTATCATGATATCAAATACCCCTTTTCACTGGATCGATTCCAATCGAAAGACTAGCAATTCGTCAAAAATGAACTATCCCGAAGTTACCGTGAAAAAAAACCACTTTTCATTGGTCGATTCCAATCGAATTAGACTAGCAATTCGCCAAAATCTAACAAACCCGAAGTTGTCATGAAATCAGAAGCCACTTTTAATTGGCTCGATTCCAATCAAATTAGACTCGCAATTCGCCAGAAACGAACAACCCCGAAGTTATCATGAAATCAAATACCACTTTTCATTGGAAGATTCCAATTGAATTAGACTAGCAATTTGGCAAAAACTAACAAACCCGAAGTTATCATGAAATCAAAAGCCACTTTTCATTAGCTCGATTCCAATCAAATTAGACTAGCAATTCGCCAAAAATAAACAACCCCGAAGTTGTCATGAAATCAAATACCACTTTTCATTGGCTCGATTCCAATCGAATTAGACTAGTAATTCGCCAAAAACGAACAAACCTGAAGATATCATGCTATCAAATACCACTTTTCATTGGCTCGATTACAATCGAATTAGACTAGCAATTCGTCAAAAATGAACAATCCCGAAGTTACTGCAAAAAAGAAACCACTTTTCATTGGACGATTCCAATCGAATTAGACTAGCAATTCACCAAAAATGAACAATCCCGAAGTTACCATGAAATAAAAAACTACTTTTCATTGGGTCGATTCCAATCAAATTAGACAGGCAATTCGTCAAAATCAAACAAACACGAAGTTATCATGAAATTAAAAGCCACTTTTCATTAGCTCGATTCCAATCGAATTAGACTAGCATTTTGCCAAAAATGAACAAACCCGAAGTTATTACGAAATCAAATGCCACATTTCATTGGCTAGATTCCAATCGAATTAGACTAGCAATTCGCTAAAAACTAACAAACCCGAAGTTATCATGAAATCAAAAGCCACTTTTCATTGGCTCGATTCCAATCGAATTAGACCAGTAATTCGCCAAAAACTAACAAACCCGAAGTTATAATGAAATCAAAAGCAACTTTTCATTGGCTCGATTCCAATCAAATTAGACTCGCAATTCGCCAGAAACGAGAACCCCGAAGTTGTCATGAAATCAAAAACCACTTTTCATTGGAAGATTCCAATCGAATTGGACTAGCAATTCGACAAAAACTCACAAACCCGAAGTTATCATGAAATCAAAATCCACTTTTTATTGGCTCGATTCCAATCTACTTAGACTAGCAATTCGCCAAAAATGAAAAAACCCGATGTTATCATGAAATCAAAAGTGCCTTTTCATTAGCTCGATTCCAATCGAATTAGACTAGTAATTCGTCAAAAACAAACAAACTTGAAGTTATCATGATATGAAATACCACTTTTCATTGGCTCGATTCCAATCGAATTAGACTGGCAATTCGCCAAAAAATGAACAATCCCGAATTTACCGTGAAATAAAAAACCACTTTTCATTGGTCGATTCCAATGGAATTAGACTAGCAATCCGCAAAAATTAGCAAACCCGAAGTTATCATGAAGTCAAAAGTCACTTTTCATTGGCTCGATTCCAATCGAATTAGACTAGCAGTTTGTCAAAAACCAACTAACCCGAAGTTATCATGAAATCAAAAACCACTTTTCGTTGCCTCGATTCCAATCGAATTAGTCTGGCATTTTGCTAGAAACGAACAAACCCGAAGTTATCGTGAAATCAAATACCACTTTTCATTGGCTAGATTCCAAACGAATTAGACTAGCAATTCGCCAAAAACTAACAAACCCGAAGTTATCTTGAAATCAAAAGCCACTTTTCGTTAGCTCGATTCCAATCGAATTAGACTAGCAATTAGCCAAAAATGAACAACGCCGAAGTTATCATGAAATCAAATACCACTTTTCATTGGCTAGATTACAATCAAATTAGACTAGCAATTCGTCAAAAACAAACAAACTTGAAGTTCTCATGATATCAAATACCACTTTTCATTGACTCGATTCCAATCGAATTAGACTAGCAATTTCCCAAAAATGAACAATCCCGAAGTTACCGCGAAATCAAAAACCACTTTTTGTTGGCTAGATTCCAATCGATTTAAACTAGCTATTCGCCAAAAAAGAACAAACCCGAGGATATCACGAAAACAAAGCCCACTTTTCATTGGCTCGATTTCAATCGAATTAGACCAGCAATTCGCCAAAAACGAACAATCCCGAAGTTACCGTGAAGTAAAAAACCACTTTTCATTAGTTGATTCCAATCGAATTAGACTAGCAATTCGCTAAAAATTAAAAACCCGAAGTTATCGTGAAATCAAAAGCCACTTTTCATTGGCTTGATTCCAATCGAATTAGTTTAGTAATTCGCCAAAAACGAACAAACCTGAAGTTATCATGCAATCAAAAACCACTTTTTGTTGGCTCGATTCCAATCGAATTAGACAGGCATTTCGCCAAAAACGAACAAACCTGAATTTATCATGAAATCGAATACCACTTTTCATTGGCTAGATTCCAATCGAATTAGACTAGCAATTCGCCAAAAACTAACAAACCCGAAGTTATCATGAAATCAAAAGCCACTTTTCATTAGCTCGATTCCAATCGAATTAGACTAGCCATTCCCCAAAAATGAACAACCCCAAAGTTATCATGGAATCAAATACCACTTTTCATTGGCTAGATTCCAATCGATTTAGACTAAATCGTCAAAAATGAACAAACCTAAATTTCTCATGATATCAAATACCACTTTTCATTGGCTCAATTCCAATCGAATTAGACTAGTAAGTCGCCAAAAACGAACAATGCCGAAGTTACCATGAAATAAAGTACCGCGTTTGATTGGGTCGATTCCAATCGAATTAGACCAGCAATTCGCCAAAAATGAACAAACCCAAAGTTATCATGAAATCAAAAGTCACTGTCCATTGGCTCGATTCCAATCGAATTAGACTAGCATTTCGCCAAAAACGAGCAAACCCAAAGTTATCATGAAATCAAATACCACTTTTCATTGGCAAGATTTCAATCGAATTAGATTACCAATTCGCCAAAAATGAACAAACCCGAAGTTATAATGAAATCAAAAACCACTATTGGTTGGATCGATTTAAATCGAATTAGACAGCAATTTGCCAACAACGAACAAACCAAAGTTATCAAGAAATTAAAGTGCTCTTTTCGTCGGCTCGATTCCATTCGAATTAGACTAGAATTCGCCAAAAATGAACAAACCTGAACTTATCATGAAATCAAAAACACTTTTCGTTGGCCCGATTCCAATCAAATTAGGCTAGCAATTCGCCAAAAACGAACAAACCCGAAGTTACGATGAAGTCAAATACCACGTTTTATCGGAAGATTCCAATCGAATTAGACTAGCAATTCGCCAAAAACTAACAAACCCGAAGTTATCATGAAATCAAAAGTCACTTTTCATTGGCTCGATTCCAATCGAATTAGACTAGCAATTCGCCAAAAACGAACAATCCCGAAGTTACCGTGAAATAAAAAAACCACTTTTCATTAGTCGATTCCAATCGAATTAGACTAGCAATTTGCCAAAAATTAAAAACCCGAAGTTATCGTGAAATCAAAAGCCACTTTTCATTGGCTCGATTTCAATCGAATTAGACTAGCAATTCGCCAAAAACGAACAATCCCGAAGTTACCGTGAAATAAAAAACCACTTTTCATTAGTCGATTCCAATCGAATTAGACTAGCAATTTGCCAAAAATTAAAAACCCAAAGTTATCGTGAAATCAAAAGCCACTTTTCGTTGGCTTGATTCCAATCGAATTAGACTAGTAATTCGCCAAAAACGAACAAACCCGAAGTTATCATGCAATCAAAAACCTCTTTTTGTTGGCTCGATTCCAATCGAATTAGACTGGCATTTCGCCAAAAACAAACAAACCTGAAGTTATCATTAAATCGAATGCCACTTTTCATTGTCTAGATTCCAATCGAATTAGACGAGCAATTCGCCAAAAACTAACAAACCCGAAGTTATCATGAAATCAAAATGCACTTTTCATTAGCTCGATTCCAATCGAATTAGACTAGCCATTCACCAAAAATGAACAACCCCAAAGTTATCATGGAATCAAATACCACTTTTCAATGGCTAGATTCCAATCGAATTAGACTAGCAATTCGTCAAAAATGAACAAACCTAAATTTCTCATGATATCAAATACCACTTTTCATTGGCTCGATTCCAATCGAATTAGACTAGCAAGTCGCCAAAAACGAACAATGCTGAAGTTATCATGAAATAAAATACCGGTTTTCATTGGGTCGATTCCAATCGAATTAGACCAGCAATTCGCCAAAAATGAACAAACCCAAAGTTATCATGAAGTCAAAAGTCACTGTCCATTGGCTCGATTCCAATCGAATTAGACTAGCATTTCGCAAAAAAACGAGCAAACCCAAAGTTATCATGAAATCAAATACCACTTTTCATTGCCAAGATTTCAATCGAATTAGATCACCAATTCACCAAAAATGAACAAACCCGAAATTATAATGAAATCAAAAACCACTATTCGTTGGATCGATTTAAATCGAATTAGACAGCAATTTGCCAACAACGAACAAACCAAAGTTATCAAGAAATTAAAGTCCTCTTTTCGTCGGCTCGATTCCAATCGAATTAGACTAGTAATTCACCAAAAATGAACAAACCCAAACTTATCATGAAATCAAAAGCACTTTTCGTTGGCTCGATTCAAATCAAATTAGGCTAGCAATTATCCAAAAACGAACAATCCCGAAGTTATCATGAAATCAAAAACCAATTTTCATTTACTCGATTACAATCGAATTAGACTAAGAATTCACCAAAAACGAACAATCCCGAAGTTATCATGAAATCAAAAATCACTTTTCATTGGGCCAATTCCAATCGAATTAGACTAGGAACTCGCCAAAAACAAACAATCTGGAAGATATCATGAAATCAAAAACTACTTTTCATTGTGTCGATTCCAATAGAATTAGACTAGCAATTTGCCAAAACAAACAAACCCGAAGTTCTCATGAAATCAAAAGCCACTTTTCATTGGCTCGATTCCAATCGAATTAGACTAGCAATTCGCAAAAATGAACTAACCCGAAGTTATCATGAAATCAAATACCACTTTTCATTGGCTTGAGTCCAATCGAATTAGACTAACAATTCGCTAAAAACGAACACTCCCGAAGTTATCAAGAAATCAAAAACCACGTTTCATTGGGTCGATTCCAATCGAATTAGACTAGCAATTCACATAAAAATGAACAAATCCGAAGTTAACAAGAAATCAAAAACCTCTTTTTGTTGGCTCGATTCCAATCGGATTAGACTAGCAACTCGCCAAAAACGTACAAACCCAAAGTTATTATGAAATCAAATACCACTTTTCATTGGGCCGACTCCAATCAAATTAGGCTAGCAATTCGCCAAAAACGAACAAACCCGAAGTTATCTTGAAATCAAATACCACTTTTCAATGGCTAGATTCCAATCGAATCAATCTAGCAATTCGCCAAAAATGAACAAACCCAAAGTTATCATGAAATCAAAAACCACTTTTCGTTGGCTCGATTCCCGTTGAATTAGACTAGCAATTCGCCAAAAATGAACAAACCCGAAGTTATCATGAAATCAAAAACCACTTCTCATTGGGTCGATTCCAATCGAATTAGACTAGCAATTCACCCAAAATGAACAAACCCGAAGTTATCATGAAATAAAAAGCAACTTTTCATTGGCTCGATTCCAATCGAATTAGACTAGCATTTCGCCAAAAACGAACAAACCCGAAGTTATGATGAGGTCAGATACCACGTTTGATTGGAAGATTCCAATCGAATTAGACTAGCAATTCGCCAAAAACTAACAAACTCGAAGTTATCATGAAATCAAAAGTCACTTTTCATTAGCTCGATTTCAATCGAATTAGACTAGCAATTCGCCAAAAGCGAACAATCCCGAAGTTACCGTGAAATAAAAAACCACTTTTCATTAGTCGATTCCAATCGAATTAGACTAGCAATTCGCTAAAAATTAAAAACCCGAAGTTATCGTGAAATTAAAAGACACTTTTCATTGGCTTGATTCCAATCGAATTAGACTAGTAATTCGCCAAAAACGAACAAACCCGAAGTTATCATGCAATCAAAAACCGCTTTTTGTTGGCTCGATTCCAATCGAATTAGACTGGCATTTCGCCAAAAACAAACAAACCTGAAGTTATCATGAAATCGAATACCACTTTTCATTGGCTAGATTCCAATCGAATTAGACTAGCAATTCGCCAAAAACTAACAAACCCGAAGTTATCATGAAATCAAATACCACTTTTCATTGGCTAGATTCCAATCGAATTAGACTAGCAATTCGCCAAAAACTAACAAACCCGAAGTTATCATGAAATCAAATACCACTTTTCATTGGCTAGATTCCAATCGAATTAGACTAGCAATTCGCCAAAAACTAACAAACCCGAAGTTATCATGAAATCAAATACCACTTTTCATTGGCTAGATTCCAATCGAATTAGACTAGCAATTCGCCAAAAACTAACAAACCCGAAGTTATCATGAAATCAAATACCACTTTTCATTGGCTAGATTCCAATCGAATTAGACTAGCAATTCGCCAAAAACTAACAAACCCGAAGTTATCATGAAATCAAAAGCCACTTTTCATTAGCTCGATTCCAATCGAATTAGACTAGCCATTCACCAAAAATGAACAACCCAAAAGTTATCATGGAATCAAATACCACTTTTCATTGGCTGGATTCCAATCGAATTAGACTGGTAATTCGTCAAAAATTAACAAACCTAAATTTCTCATGATATCAAATACCACTTTTCATTGGCTCGTTTCCAATCGAATTCGACTAGCAAGTCGCCAAAAATGAACAATGCCGAAGTTACCATGAAATAAAATACCACGTTTGATTGGGTCGATTCCAATCGAATTAGTCCAGCAATTCGCCAAAAATGAACAAACCCAAAGTTATCATGAAGTCAAAAGTCACTGTCCATTGGCTCGATTCCAATCGAATTAGACTAGCATTTCGCCAAAAACGAGCAAACCCAAAGTTATCATGAACTCAAATACCACTTTTCATTGCCAAGATTTCAATCGAATTAGATTACCAATTCGCCAAAAATGAACAAACCCGAAGTTATAATAAAATCAAAAACCACTATTCGTTGGATCGATTTAAATCAAATTAGACAGCAATTTGCTAACAACGAACAAGCCAAAGTTATCAAGAAATTAAAGTCCTCTTTTCGTCGACTCGATTCCAACCGAATTAGACTAGTAATTCGCCAAAAATGAACAAACCCGAACTTATCATGAAATCAAAAATACTTTTCATTGGCTCGATTCCAATCTAATTAGGCTAGCAATTCTCCAAAAATGAACAATCTCGAAGTTATCATGAAATCAAAAACCAATTTTCATTTACTCGATTACAATCGAATTAGACTAACAATTCGCCAAAAATGAACAATCCCAAAGTTATCATGAAATCAAAAATCACTTTTCATTGGGCCGATTCCAATCGAATTAGACTAGCAACTCGCCAAAAACAAACAATCCCAAAGTTATCATGAAATCAAAAACGACTTTTCATTGCGTCGATTCCAATAGAATTAGACTAGTAATTTGCCAAAAACAAACAAACCCCAAGTTCTCATGAAATCAAAAGCCACTTTTCATTGGCTAGATTCCAATCGAATTAGACTAGCAATTCGCAAAAAATGAACTAACCCGAAGTTATCATGAAATCAAATACCACTTTTCATTGGCTCGAGTCCAATCGAATTAGACTAACAATTCGCCAAAAACGAACAATCCCGAAGTTATCAAGAAATCAAAAACCACGTTTCATTGGGTCGATTCCAATCGAATTAGACTAGCAATTCACATAAAAATGAACAAACCCAAAGTTAACAACAAATCAACAACCTCTTTTTGTTGGCTCGATTCCAATCGAATTAGACTAGTAACTCGCCAAAAACGTACAAACCCAAAGTTATCATGAAATCAAATACCACTTTTCATTGGGTCGATTCCAATCGAATTAGACTAGTAATTCACCAAAAACGAACAAACCCAAAGTTATCTTGAAATCAAATACCACTTTTCAATGGCTAGATTCCAATTGAATTAGACTAGCAATTCGCCAAAAATGAACAAACCCAAAGTTATCATGAAATCAAAAACCAGTTTTCGTTGGCTCGATTCCCGTCGAATTAGACTAGCAATTCATCAAAAATGAACAAACTCGAAGTTATCATGAAATCGAAAACCACTTTTCATTGGGTCGATTCCAATCGAATTAGACTAGCAATTCCCCAAAAATGAACAAACCCAAAGTTATCATGAAATCAAAAGCAACTTTTCATTGGCTCGATTCCAATTGAATTAGACTAGCATTTCGCCAAAAACGAACAAACCCGAAGTTATGATGAAGTCAAATACCACGTTTCATTGGAAGATTCCAATCGAATTAGACTAGCAATTCGCCAAAAACTAACAAACCAAAAGTTATCATGAAATCAAAAGTCACTTTTCATTGGCTCGATTTCAATCGAATTAGACTAGCAATTCGTCAAAAATGAACAATCCCGAAGTTACCGTGAAATAAAAAACCACTTTTCATTGGTCGATTCCAATCGAATTAGACTAGCAATTCACCAAAAATTAGCAAACCCGAAGTTATCATGAAATCAAAAGTCACTTTTCATTGGCTCGATTCCAATCTAATTAGACCAGCAATTTGCTAAAAACCAACAAACCCGAAGTTATCATGAAATCAAAAACCATTTTTCGTTGGCTCGATTCCAGCCGAATTAGTCTGGCATTTTGCTAGAAACGAACAAACCCGAAGTTATCATGAAATCAAATACCACTTTTCATTCCCTAGATTCCAATCGAATTGGACTATCAATTCGCCAAAAACAAACAAACCCGAAGTTATCATGAAATCGAAAGCCACTTTTCGTTAGCTCGATTCCAATCGAATTAGACTAGCAATTCGCCAAAAATGAACAACCCCAAAGTTATCATGAAATCAAATACCACTTTTCATTGGCTAGATTACAATCGAATTAGACTAGCAATTCATCAAAAATGAACAAACCTGAAGTTCTCATGATATCAAATACCACTTTTCATTGGCTCGATTCCAATCGAATTAGACTAGCAATTTCCCAAAAATGAACAATCCCGAAGTTACCGTGAAATCAAAAACCACTTTTCGTTGGCTAGATTCCAATCGAATTAGACTAGCTATTCGCCAAGAACGAACAAACCTGAGGTTATCACGAAAAAAAGGCCACTTTTCATTGGCTCGATTCCAATCGAATTAAACTGGAAATTCGCCAAAAATGAACAAACCTAAAGTTATCATGAAATCCAATGCCACTTTTCATTGGCTCGAGTCAACTCGAATTAGACTAACAATTCGCCAAAAATGAACAATCCCGTGGTTACCATGAAATCAAAAGCGCCTTTTCATTGGCTCGATTCCAATCGAATTAGACTAGCAATTCGCCAAAAACTAACAAACCCGAAGTTATCCTGAAATCAAAAGCCCCTTTTCATTGGCTTGATTCCAATCGAATTAGACTAGCAATTCGCAAAAAATGAACAATCCCGAAGTTACTGTGAAATAAAAAACCACTTTTCATTGGTCATTTCCAATCGACTTAGACTAGCAATCCGCCAAGAATTAACAAACCCAAAGTTATCATGAAATCGAAAGCCACTTTTCATTGGCTCGATTCCAATCGAATTAGACTAGCATTTCGCCAAAAATGAAGAAACCCGTAGTTATCATGAAATCAAATCCCACTTTTCATTGGCTAGATTCCAATCGAATTAGACTTGCAATTTGCAAAAAAAAAAGAAAAAAAAACCGAAGTTATCATGAAATCGAAAACCACTTTTCATTATCTCAATTCCAATCGAATTTGACTAGCATTTCGCCAAAAATGAACAAACACGTATTTATCATGAAATCAAATCCCACTTTTCATTGGCTAGATTTCAATCGAATTAGACTAGCGATTCGCCAAAAACTAACAAACCCGAAGTTATCATGAAATCAAAAGCCACTTTTCATTGACTCAATCCCAATCGAATTAGACTAGCAATTCGCCAAAAATGAACAACCCCGAAGTTATCATGAAATCAAATACTCTTTTCATTGGCAAGATTCCAATCAAAATAGATTAGCAATTTGCCAAAAATGGACAAACCCGAAGTTATCATGATATCAAATACCACTTTTCATTGGCTTGATTCCAATCGAATTAGACCAGCAATTCACCAAAAATGAACAATCCCGAAGTTACCATGAAATAAAAAACCACTTTTCATTGGGTCGATTCCAATCAAATTAGACAAACAATTCGCCAAAAATGAACAAACCCGAAGTTATCATGAAATCAAAAGCCACTTTTACTTAGCTCGATTCCAATCGAATTAGACTAGCATTTCGCCAAAAATGAACAAACCCGAAGTTATTATGAAATCAAATACCACTTTTCATTGGCTAGATTCCAATCGAATTAGACTAGCAATTCGACAAAAACTAACAAACCCGAAGTTGTCATGAAATCAAAAGCCACTTTTCATTGGCTCAATTCCAATCGAATTAGACTAGCAATTCTCCAAAAACGAACAACCCCTAACTTATCATGAAATTGAATACCACTTTTCATTGGAAGATTCCAATCGAATTAGACTAGCAATTCTACAAAAACTAACAAACCCAAAGTTATCATGAAATCAAAAGCCACTTTTCATTGGCTCGATTCCAATCGAATTTGGCTAGCAATTCACCAAAAATGAACAAACCCGAAGTTATCATGAAATCAAAAGCCACTTTTCATTAGCTCGATTCCAATCGAATTAGACTAGCATTTCTCCAAAAACGAACAAACCCAAAGTTATTATGAAATCAAATACCACTTTTCATTGGCTAGATTCCAATCGAATTAGACTAGCAATTTATAATACCCTGAACTTCACATTCTATATTTGGCCAATATGATTCATGCATTTCATGCTAATTACATTGTCATTTGTATTAATTTCCTGATTGCCTTCTCCTCAAAGGATGCATTTGATCATCAAGGCTTTTAAAATCTTTACATGGTGATAACCTTCGACTCTTCGATCTAGGTGGTAAATTTTATATTGAGCTAGGATAGAAAGTTAGATTAACTAAATGTTGGAGATTGGCTTGGTAAGTAATGTAATATTTAAAAGGCCGAAAATTTGTATCAACGAAGGTTCAAGCTTTCCATTCGGCTAATCGAGGTCACCTTAAACCCTAGATAGGTAATTCACATATTTGGGACATGAGGGATAAAGTGACATTATCAAAACGTAATAATATATGTCTTATACGACATTATAAATATTGAGGTGCGAATTGTTGAAATCGGTTGAGAATTGGGTAAGAAATTAAATGAACAGTTGAGGAATTAGATCTATAAAGTACTTTGGGATCTTAATGCAAGTGAAATATATTGTAAGCACATCAAAATAAACGAATGACACTGGATTTATACCTGCAAGGATAGATGTAAAATCAGAATTTAATCAAAGGAGACAACACCTACTTAACATGTGACGACTTGCCACTTTAACCTCGAATTCCTTCAACCTTAAGCCTCCAACACGTCCTATAAGTCCTTAGAACTTTACACAAGATATTTATAACTCTTCTAAGTCACATATGGCTCCATGTGGTGCAAGGGAGAAGTCAAAGTTGGCTGCAAGAAGCCACCTCCTACTTGGACAGCTCATGCTAGGGGACTTTTCACTTTAATATATAATTGCTTCAACCTTAAGGCATAAATTTCGTGTCTAATCCCCAAGGACTTAATATAGGATGAATATATATCTTAAATATCATAAATGGACACAAAAATAAGGGTAGAAAAGTCAAGTATTGCAGCCAAGATGACAGCTCCTGCTTAGTGACTCACCATGATTGCTTGAGGTGGCTGCAGCCTATGATATTCTTAATCCTTAAGTAATATGCACGACTTCAACCATTTAAAGACCACTCGTTTACCTCCTAGATAATATATTAACTCCCTTACCTCGTCCCTAAGTGATTCCAAGTGAAAAGAGGGTGAAACAGTCAAAGAGAAGTAGAAACAAGAAGCTGGAATTTCTGAACAGCTTTGTTACTCCACGGTTTTGAGGTTTGTTTCTATTATTTCTTAAGGGGATTATGATTTCTTGAACATCTGAACTTGTTTGTGATTAAGTAGGAGTGTTGTTAATGATGTTATGATGCCTAAATAGGGGTAATTAATTGCAAGAATTTGAAAGAAAGTAATCTGGACAGAGATGAGGAATTGCTGGATTGAGTGATTTATACCTTGATTTTGGGATGATACTTAGTGTTTAACTTATATATGTCAATATGAACGTTTTTATATGTAAGTAGGGAGTGTAGAAATGATTTTAATGGCCTAGAATTCTGTTGGTATCATAATAATAAAATGGAAACCGAAAACAGTCAAAGGGAAAAACTGCCTGATTTTGTGTAGTGGAAAATGGACTGTTTTTGAAGCTCCAAACACTTCATTTGTCACAACGTTATGATCTGATTATCTTCACATATATGTTATAGGTGTGTGTTAAAAGCTTGGGAGCCATTAAATGTAGGTAAGGACATGAAAAAGAATTTGAAAAATGAGTGGACGGTGATGGAAACCTAGAAAACAGATTCTGTCCATTTGGGTATTTAATATGATTTCAACATTTAGATGTCCCCTAATGAACTCTTGGACCTAGAAAATATATCCTAAGGAATACTAGGTTGTTGAAAACAATTGGATGACGTTGACGTTCATAATTGGACTCGAGAGATAGCGAGACTTATGGGATTAGTTTGTAATGCCATCGGTAACTTGAAATAATGATTTTGTCTAAATTGTTTTGGCGTGAATGGACGTATTTTGGGATTGTGTGTGTTAAGATTATTAAATAGAGGATTGCATTTAATATTAGATGATAATACAGGTGACCTTTCGACATTGAACGAAAAAGGGAATTGATACACACTCCATAGGAGCTTACACACATAAAGGCGAGAGGTAAGTGAAAATCCATTTGCAGCTACGATGCAAGAACCTAGTATATGTGACATAGTAATGTTGAAATATCTACATAACTTTGATAAGAGGCTTATAGCACGTCATATGGTGGTTACGATCATTGAGTATGAGGTTCCGTAACCTATTGACACCGATTTTTATTAAATACGTCATTTATGAGTATTTTCATATGCATGCACGACATGTAACATGGTTGAAAATCCTGCATGCAAAATATGATTTCAAAGTGAGTTTCACTATAAATGTTTTATTGACCACTACTAGGGCACCGAGGCATGTGAGGCATGCTTATGTGATATGTTTGGCATTGCGGGTGTTACTTCCTGGGTGATTGCAAAGGTAGATAGGGTGGTGATCACGGGAGGGCGGACCACTCGACTGTGCCCTTGTGATATTATGATTATTGGCACTGTCGGGTGGGAGACTTCTTGGGTGATCATAGGGGTAGTCAGAGGATGGGCCTCTAGTGGTCACGAGAGGATGGTCCACTTGTCGGTGTCGATTTCATACTGGCCATTTGATTATTGATATTGATATTATGCAGAGCTCTATCCAGTGCATAGTAGGTGGGTCAAGGGCCCAATGAAATGAAAGATTTCAAGTGAAATGATTTCTAGTCGACTTTGACGAATATTGAAATATGATACTTTTTATCGTGATATTTAAAGTAAAAGGCATGGTGTCATATGTCGTTATTACTCATGTTCAGGACATGCATGATTTTGCTTACTAAGCATTGGCTTATGTAGTTCTTGCATTGTAGGTGAACACGGAACTACATAGAGAGCATGGCTAGCTGTGGAGCTCCTACAGGATTCCAGAGTTCGATGTACAAGGATGACGACCTGTAGGGTTATTTTGTAGGCTGCCATCTGTAGGGTTATATTTTGGAACCCTATATAGTGTACTTTTGAAATGGCTTGTAGACATGTTTATAAGCTCTGAATATATACGTTGGATTATGGCAATATGATTTTGGGTTTCGATATGTTATATAATCGTGTCACAGGTGATTAGAAGTTAACAAACTCGAAGAAAAAAAATATATGTAAAATTATATATCTAGGTTGTGTATAGATATCAATGTTAATTTGGGGGCGTGACACAATTCGCCAAAAACTAACAAACCTGAAGTTATCATGAAATCAAAAGCCACTTTTCATTGGCTCGATTCCAATCGAATTAGACTCGCAATTCGCCAGAAACAAACAACCCCGAAGTTATCACGAAATCAAATACCACTTTTCATTGGAAGATTCCAATCGAATTAGACTAGCAATTCGCCAAAAACTAACAAACCCGAAGTTATCATGAAATCAAAAGCCACTTTTCATTGGCTCGATTCCAATCGAATTAGACTAGCAATTCACCAAAAACGAACAAACCGAAGTTATCTTGAAATCAAATACCACTTTTCAATTACTAGACTCCGACCGAATTAGACTAGAATTCGCCAAAAATGAACAAACCCGTAGTTATCATGAAATCAAAAACCGCTTTTCGTTGGCTCGATTCTCGTCGAATTGGACTAGCAATTCGCCAAAAATGATCAAACCCGAAGTTATCATGAAATTGAAAACCACTTTTCATTTGGTCGATTCCAATCGAATTAGACTAGCAATTCGCCAAAAACGAACAAACCCGAAGTTATCATAAAATCAAAAGCCACTTTTCATTGGCTCGATTCCAATCGAATTAGACTAGCATTTCGCCAAAAACGAACAAACCCGAAGTTATTATGAAATCTAATACCACTTTTCATTGGCTGGATTCCAATCGAATTAGACTAGCAATTCGTCAAAAACTAACAAACCCGAAGTTATCATGAAATCAAAAGCCACTTTTCATTGGCTCGATTCCAATCAAATTAGACTAGCAATTCTAAAAACGAACAACCCCGAAGTTATCATGAAATCAAATACCACTTTTCATTGGAAGATTCCAAACGAATTAGACTAGTAATTCGACAAAAACTAACAAACCTGAAGTTATCACGAAATCAAAAGCTACTTTTCATTGGCTCGATTCCAATCGAATTACACTAGTAATTCGCCAAAAATTAACAAACCCGAAGTTATCATGAAATCAAAAACCACTTTTTGTTGGCTCGATTCCAATCGAATTACACTAATAATTCGACAAAAATGAACAATCCCATAGTTACCATGAAATCAAAAGCGCCTTCTCATTGGCTCGATTCCAATCGAATTAGACTAGCAACTCGCCAAAAACTAACAAATCGGAAGTTATCATGAAATCAAAAGTGCCTTTTCATTGGCTCGATACCAATCGAATTGCACTAGTAATTCGCCAAAAATGAACAAACCCAAAGTTATCATGAAATCAAAAACCACTTTTCGTTGGCTAGATTCCAATCGAATTAGACTAGCTATTCGCCAAAAATGAACAAACCCGAGGTTATCACGAAAACAAAAGCCACTTTTCATTGGCTCGATTCCAATCGAATTAGACTAGCAATTCGCCAAAAATGAAAAAACCTAAAGTTATCATGAAATCCAGTACCATTTTGCATTGGCTCGATTCCAATCGAATTAGACTACCAATTGGCCAAAAATGAACAATCCCGTAGTTATCATGAAATCAAAAGCGCCTTTTCATAGGCTCGATTCCAATCGAATTAGATTAGCAATTCGCTAAAAACTAACAAACCCGAAGTTATCATGAAATCAAAAGCATCTTTTCGTTGGCTCGATTCCAATCGAATTAGACTAGCAATTCGCCAAAAACTAACAAACCCAAAGTTATCATGAAATCAAAAGCGCCTTTTCATTGGCTCGATTCCAATCGAATTAGACTGGTAATTCGGCAAAAATGAACAAACCCGAAGTTATCATGATATCAAATACCACTTTTCATTAGCTCGATTCCAATCGAATTAGACTGGTAATTCGGCAAAAATGAACAATCCCGAAGTTACCGTGAAATAAAAAACCACTTTTCATTGGTCGATTCCAATCGACTTAGACTAGTAATCCGCCAAGAATTAACAAACCCAAAGTTATCATGAAATCAAAAGCCACATTTCATTGGCTCGATTCCAATCGAATTAGACTAGCATTTTGCCAAAAACGAACAAACCCGTAGTTATCATGAAATCAAATCCCCCTTTTCATTGGCTAGATTCCAAACGAATTACACAAGCAATTCGCCAAAAACTAACAAGCCCGAAGTTATCATGAAATCAAAAGCCACTTTTCATTGGCTCGATCCCAATCGAATTAGACTAGCAATTCGTCAAAAATGAACAACCCCAAAGTTATCATGAAATCAAATACCAATTTTCATTGGCAAGATTCCAATCGAATTAGATTAGCAATTTGCCAAAAATGAACAAACCCGAAGTTATCATGATATCAACTACCACTTTTCATTGGCTCGATGCCAATCGAATTAGACTAGCAATTCACCAAAAATGAACAATCCCGAAGTTACCATGAAATAAAAAACCACTTTTCATTGGGTTGATTCCAATCAAATTAGACAAACAATTCATCAAAAACAAACAAACCCGAAGTTATCATGAAATCAAAAGCCACTTTTCGTTAGCTCGATTCCAATCGAATTAGACTAGCATTTCGCAAAAAACGAACAAACCCGAAGTTATTATGAAATCAAATACCACTTTTCATTGGATAGATTCCAATCAAATTACACTAGCAATTCGCCAAAAACTAACAAACCCGAAGTTATCATTAAATCAAAAGCCACTTTTCATTGGCTCGATTCCAATCGAATTAGACTAGTAATTCGCCAAAAACGAACAAACCCCTAGCTATCATGATATCAAATACCACTTTTCATTGGCTCGATTCTAATCGGCTCCAAAAACGAACAATCCCGAAGTCGCCGTGAAATAAAAAACCACTTTTCATTGGTCGATTCCAATCGAATTAGACTAGCAATTCTCCAAAAATTAGCAAACCCAAAGTTATCATGAAATCAAAAGCCACTTTCCATTGGCTTGATTCCAATCTAATTAGACTAGCAATTTGCGCAAAACAAACAAACCCGAAGTTATCCTGAAATCAAAAACCACTTTTCGTTGGCTCGATTCCAATCGAATTAGTCTAGCATTTCGCCAGAAACGAACAAACCCGAAGTTATCATGAAATCAAATACCACTTTTCATTGGCTAGATTCCAATCGAATTAGACTAGCAATTCGTCAAAAACTAACATGTAATACTCCGAAATTCTATGCTCGTTTAAATTTCTTTAGGATAGCAATTTTACTTTCAATATTATTTTTGGCCATACGGTAAAAGGGGACAACACCTTTGTAGTGGTTAATGTTAGAGGTAGTTAATGAATGTAGGCATGAAGTGTCAAAGGTTGTGTATGCATGAAGTGATTATTAGTTAGTCGAAACTTAAGTCAAGTTTGAATTTGAATGAAGTGGATTATTTTGTTAGGACTTCAATTGACCAAATGATTAAATTATGTTACAATCTACAATTTTTGAATATGTAAGTTGGGTATAAGTTTAAATTTGGGTACACTTTGTTAACAATGAAAGTTAGCGGGTTTAGATTATATTAGTTGAAAAGATGAGAGGTTTCCTTTGTAAATCTAGGTTTGAGGCCACTTATTACCCTATAATCAACCCACTTGGCATTTATCATCACCATACACTTAGACAATAGGCTAAACATGTGTAGAAACAAGAAAAAAATAAAAGAAAAGAAAAATGGAAGGATAAAGTGGTGAGGCGGTGGAGAAGGGAAAGAAAAAATATATATATATCAAGCCTTATCCTTATCTTTATATATATATAAATACATCCATATCCATTTCCATAGAAAGATTTCCTTCATTTTACAAAACACTTATACACTTAAAAAGAGAGCAAAAACCGAAAATAAGAAAGGAAAGGGAAGGAAGTAAGACTAGCACTTCTAATTTACATCTCAACCGAAGATCTTCAAGTTTTACGGTAAGATACTTTCCATGCTTAAGAGTTATGATTTTCATGGTAATATTTATGCTTAAGCTATGCATGAAAAACCATAATATGATTATGGTGGACAAGTCCACAAAGTTAGATATCTATTTATGCCTTAGGACAAGTCCGAAGGGCACCGGCAAGCCGGAATATGCAAGTATGTGTTTGATTGCATCCTTTTGTGTAGTATTATCATGATAAAAATCCAAGCATGGTATCTTACTGAGTATTCCTTATACTCATAGTATGTTATGCTAAATTTTCAGATCCATGATCGTTGGAATTGATGGAAGTCAGTTGACAAAATCGATGATGGATTAAGGACAACGATGTTTTGTATTGAAAGTTTCATCTTGTATGTTTTGTCCGATGACTGTTTTTCTATCTATTTTTCTTAAGGTATTATGTAAAAATATGTTTACAATATGATGTAACATGGTACTAGTAGTAAATTTTGTAATTATACCTTCACGTTATGTTAAGAGACCCTTTTATAGTTTATTTTCCTTGCAAGAGACAAAAGGCAGAAACGGGACAGTTTCTGGAGTCATTTTCAAAACGATGTTTCTAACTCTATAAAGGTCCATTTGAAACTCTAAAAATATTTATGTTTTCCACTTTGAGTTTTCTAAATATGGTCGAAGGAATCACTCAATTTGGATATCTATGGCCTGAGTTATCAAGGTTTTAACGTCAAGGGGTCAATCTGGATTTCCTGTGTAATACTTCACTGTTTTCAGTAAAACGTCCATATCGTATGATCTTGGAAAATTTTCATATTTTAACCTAGAAAACTATTTGAAATTATCTTTCTAATGCCACAAATTTCATAGAAAACGGAGTTGGGATGAATTTTATAAAAAATTGTCAAACTTGCTGCCTCAACTAATTTTGATAATGCCGAGGCTGTATATGTAAAGTATAATTTATTGTTGACATAGACTTTTGTCGGCTATCAAATTTTATAAGAATTATTTTACCGAGTTGAAAATAAGTTCCTAACATGAAATACTTCTATTTAAGAGTATTTACATGTACCAAAGACAGAAGTTATTATGTTTAGTACGTGACACTCGAAGCTTGAGTTCGGGGCATCATAGCGTGGTATCAGAGCAGTTATACTTTTCTGTAGACTTTTTAAAAGAAAGTTACTGTGCTTCTTCATCGAGCAAGCTAGCAACTGGCTTTCAACCAACGATCAAGGTAAAATTTATTTTTAAATTCATGAGTTTTCTTATGTAACGAACTGTTATATCTATGGCTGGATATGGGAATATTTTTAATCAAGTCATGATTGAGATTATGAAGTCATAAACACTTATATCTAGATATTTATGAGAACCTTGTAGAGTAACATAATCAATGTTTGTCCTAGTTATGGCTCGAATGGTAAGAACCCCCACAAGGACAGAAGCTTGTGGTTTTGCGAAGAAGCGGGACATATTATTGGCATTTTACTATAATTATCGTATGCATCCGCTCCATAGTCTCGAACAACATTTGGATCAGCTAGACTGTATTATTGAGATGTTATGGGAGATACACCATAGTTTAAGGGATAAGGTGAAGATACAGAGGTTATATGAAACTATTCCAGAACCTTGGGCCTCAGTCATAAATGAGATTGTGCTATGGTCCGACGATGACCTTTCGTATGAGGATCTTACATATTTGCTTCGAGAAAGTTATGGAACTAGCCGTGATTTACAGCGAAACTTTAAGAAGACTATAATCTTATCCATGAATACCAGTTTACGAGCTACCAAATCTAGGCTAGTTAAGGGACCGTTGGCTAAGTGCCTTTCAAGAGTTCTAGATGAAAGTTTTCCCGTACCATTACCAGGTAGTTCAGAGCGAAGTACGTTAGAAGAAGACCAAGAAGAAGATCCAGAGGAAGATCCTGATGAGGATCCAGAAGAAATGGAAGATTAGACACCATCTTACCTAGCTATCTTTATTTTTGGAATAGAATAGGATGTAATATGTACCTCTGATTTTGAATGTATGTATCATATCTTAGCACGGCTTTTGTTTATGAAAAATAATAATGTATATATATATATGAAGGAAAGTTGCCTTGGCCTTTGAATTTTCTTTCTAAAAGTAATTACGTTCTGAAGTAATTCTAATTGGATGAATATTTTTTTATTCAAAGGAAATGCCTCCAAAGCGCAACCACGGCAATGCTAATACTAGTTCTAGTAATGGCGAAGTTAATGTTGCAAACTTTGCACGAGAACTGCTTGCTGTAATGTAGGAGTTGGGACAGCAACAACAAACGCCACCTTTGACTGGGCAACGAACCCTAAATCAACAAATACCAGTTGATCATCAGGAAGCCAACCAACCAACTATTCAACCTCAAATAGTAAATAACTCGAGGGATCGAAATGCAATGATAGAGCAGTTTCATAAAATGAACCCTCCATCATTTGAGGGGAGTACAAATCCCTTAGCAGTTGAGGATTGGTTACGAGAATTAGAACGCATCTTTAAATTTATAAGATGTGATGATGTTGAAAGGGTAACATTTTCAGTGTTTATGTTAAAGAAGGGGGCTAGCCATTGGTGGGACATGACTACTAGGTCATTAACACCTGCTGAAGAACAGGCTATAACTTGGGAGAGGTTTAAGGAACTTGTAGAAGAAAAATTCTTCCCAGCAGCTGTGAGAGATCAAAAGGAGATGGAGTTCCTTAGACTTCAACAGGGAACCATGACCCTCGTGGAATATGAACGCAAATTTGAGGAATTATCAAGGTTTGCCCCACATTTAGTGGATACTGAGGAAAAACGGGCTAGAAGATTTGAGCGTGGACTTCAACCTTATATTCGTGACATAGTGTCAGTTCTTGAGTTGGGCACTTATCGAGAAGTTCTAAAGCGAGCCCAGACTTTTTTTTATCAGAGAACTCAAAACATTGAAAATTCTTACCAAGTTCGAAATTTCTCAGGTAAGAGGAAGTGGAATTTTGATAAACAGAATACCGGCAAAGGAAAAGGAAATAATGCACCAAAGAAAGGAAGAACGGATATAGCAGGAGTTAGTGGTGAAAGGCGTTGTCCTAAGTGCGACAGACCTCACAAAGGAGAATGTCTATTGGGTAAAAATGTTTGTTTCAAGTGTGGAAATCAGGACATTTCGTTAAAGAATGTCCTCAAAATCAGACACAAAAGGTTGGAGAGGACAAGAAAGGAAAAGTAAGAGTTTTCTCCTTATCCAGGCAAGAAGCTGAACGAGACCCTAATGTCGTCACAGGTATCATCTCTGTTTCCAATATCCCTACATTTGTACTTATAGATTCTGGGGCTACACATTCGTTCATTTCTTCTTCTTTTGTTGCGAAGTCTAAAGTGGAATGTGAATTCCTTCCGTATACTTTAGAAATATCTCTTCCATCTGGAAAGATACTTGTCACTAATCAAATAGCTAGAGATCTTAGGATGGAAATTGATAATAGAAGTATAGCGGTAGATCTAATTCCATTAACGATAAAAGACTTTGATGTTATCCTTGGTATGGACTGGTTGTCTAAAGACCATGCAACTATTTATTGTACTGAGAGAATGGTGGTTTTTCGAAGACCGGGCGAGGAGGAGTTCCGTTTTGTGGGAACTGAGGTAAATACCTCGTCTACTGTAGGGTCAACAACCCAGGATGAAAGGATGCCGAGAAAGGAATTAGGTCAAAGATTTCTAGTGTCGATGACCGATATTAAACAAGATAAGTTGTCAATTGAGGATGTTCCAATAGTTCGACACTATAAAGATGTTTTTCCAGAAGACCTTCTAGGTGTACCACCAGACAGACAAGTAGAGTTTACCATTGATTTGGTACCAGGAGCAACACCCATTTCAAAGGCTCCATATCATATGGCACCGTTGGAACTACAAGAGCTGAAGGTACAGTTGAAAGAGCTTCTTGATAAGGGTTTCATTAGACCAAGTGTATCACCATGGGGTGCACCTGTGTTATTTGTGAAAAAGAAGGATGGAACAATGAGGTTGTGCATTGATTATCGAGAACTGAATCGCCTCACTATCAAAAACAAATACCCACTTCCAAGAATAGAAGATTTGTTTGACCAGCTTAAGGGGGCTACTGTATTTTCAAAGATCGATCTAAGATCAGGATATCACCAATTAAAGATTCAGTCAGAGGATGTCCCTAAGACGGCTTTTAGGACACGTTATGGTCACTATGAATTTCTGGTGATGCCTTTTGGATTAACTAATGCCCCGACAGTATTTATGGATCTAATGAACAGAGTATTCCATGAACACTTAGACCAATTTGTTATAGTTTTCATTGATGACATCTTAATTTATTCGAAGAATAAGGAGGAACACGAGAAACATCTCATGATTGTCTTAGAAACTCTAAGAAAAGAGAAACTTTATGCCAAATTCAAGAAATGTGAATTCTGGTTGGATAAAGTAGTTTTTCTGGGGCACGTAATCACAGCACGAGGAATTGAGGTAGACCCAGCTAAAGGGGAAGCAGTAAATAATTGGGTAAGACCAACCAATGTTAGAGAAATACGTAGTTTCTTGGGATTGGTTGGTTATTATAGAAGGTTTATCGAGGGATTTTCTAAAATAGCAGGACCATTGACCCAATTGACTCGAAAAGGGATAAAATTTCAATGGACAGAGAAATGTGAGCAAAGCTTCCAAGAGCTGAAATGAAGATTAGTCACAGCTCCAGTGTTAACAATACCTGATGGACCAGAAGGATTTGTCATATATAGTGATGCTTCGAAACAGGGCATAGGATGTGTTCTGATACAAAAAGGGGAGGTGATAGCCTACGCTTCCAGACAATTGAAACAATATGAACAAAACTACCTAACCCATGATCTAGAATTGGCTGCGGTAGTTCATGCCCTCAAGATATGGCGTCATTACTTATATGGAAATAAGTGTGACATTTATACTGATCATAAGAGTTTGAAATATTTTTTCACCCAAAAGGAATTAAATATGAGACAGAGGAGATGGCTAGAGCTAGTAAAGGATTATGACTGCACTATCCATTACCATCCTGGTAAAGCTAATGTAGTAGCTGATGCTCTTAGCAGAAAGGCAGTGGGACAATTAGCAGTACAAATCACTATGCAGGATCAGTTGTTAAAGGATTTCGCCAACTTACGTCTAGAAGTAATTGTTCCACCAACCCAAACTAGTACCAGGATAGCGGCTCTAACGATTCGACCAACCCTTAGAGATCGAATAAGAGCAGCACAGGATGGTGACCCTTTCCTGCAAAAGATCAAATCCGAAGTTGGTACTAGCAAGCGAAAGGATTTTGAATTAGGTAGTGATAAAGTCTTACTCTTTAAAGGAAGGTTGTGTGTGCCGAAAAATGAGGGACTGAGGAAAGAAATTCTTGAACAAGCACACTTAACTCCATATACTGCCCATCCAGGAGGTACAAAAATGTATCGTGATCTAAGGAGCATGTTTTGGTGGAGAAATATGAAACGGTGAATAGGTCTTTTTGTGAAGAGGTGCATGACTTGTCAACAGTGAAAGCTGAACATCAAAGGCCATCTGGATTGTTGGAACCATTAACAATTCCACAATGGAAATGAGAGCATATAACTATGGATTTTGTTATGGGTTTTCCAAAATCAGCTAGGGGAAATGATGCTATGTGGGTTATAGTGGACCGGTTAACAAAGTCAGCTCATTTTCTACCTGTAAGAATGAATTTTAGTATGGATCAATACGCACGATTATACATCAAAGAGGTCATCCATTTGCATGGTATCCCAGCCTCAATTGTATCGGATAGAGATCCAAGATTTACCTCAAAATTTTGGAAAAGTTTGCAAGAAGCTATGGGAACCAAGTTAAACTTTAGCACAGCTTTTCATCCACAAACTGATGGACAATCGGAGAGGACTATTCAGACTCTGGAGGATATGTTGCGTGCATGCGTCCTTGATTTAGGGGGTAGTTGGGAAAATTATGTACCACTGGTTGAGTTTGCCTATAATAATAGCTACCAAGCTACGATAAAGATGGCACCTTACGAAGCTCTTTATGGCAAAAGATGTAGAGCTCCCCTCTATTGGGATGAAGTAGGTGAACGAAGAGTTCTGGGACTCGAAATAATTGAAGAAACTAGTCGAGCAGTTGATAAAGTAAGAGCTAGAATCAAGGCAGCCCAGGACCGACAAAAGAGCTATGCCGATAAAAGGAGGAAAGATTTGGCATTTAATGTTGGTGATAAAGTTTTCTTAAAAGTGGCACCGATGAAGGGAGTTCTCCGTTTTGGAAAGAAAGGAAAACTTCGGCCAAGATTCATAGGTCCTTTTGAAATTTTGCAGAAAGTTGGAAATGCAGCTTATCTAATCGCTCTACCACCAGATTTGTCAGCGATTCATGATGTGTTCCATGTATCGATGCTTCGGCAATATGTGTCGGATCCAAGTCATGTGGTTAGTTATCAACCATTGGACATCAAACAAAACATGACATATGAGGAAAAACTAGTAGCAATATTGGATCGCAGAATCCAGCAACTAAGGACAAAAGAAATTCCGTTAGTAAGAGTCCAATGGAGGAACCATAATGTCAAAGAATCAACATGGGAAAGAGAAGAGGAAATCAAGACCAAGTATCCAGAACTTTTCAACTGAGTTCAAGGTAATTTCGAGGACGAAATTTTTTTTTAAGGGGGGAGGGATGTAATACTCCGAAATTCTATGCTCGTTTAAATTTCTTTAGGCTAGCAATTTAACTTTCAATATTATTTTTGGCCATACAGTAAAAGGGGACAACACCTTTGTAGTGGTTAATGTTAGAGGTAGTTAATGAATGTAGGCATGAAGTGTCAAAGGTTGTGTATGCATGAAGTGATTATTAGTTAGTCGAAACTTAAGTCAAGTTTGGATTTAAATGAAGTGGATTATTTTGTTAGGACTTCAATTGACCAAATGATTAAATTATGTTACAATCTACAATTTTTGAATATGTAAGTTGGGTATAAGTTTAAATTTGGGTACACTTTGTTAACAATGAAAGTTAGCGGGTTTAGACTATATTAGTTGAAAAGATGAGAGGTTTCCTTTGTAAATCTAGGTTTGAGGCCACTTATTACCCTATAATCAACCCACTTGGCATTTATCATCACCATACACTTAGACAATAGGCTAAACATGTGTAGAAACAAGAAAAAAATAAAAGGAAAGAAAAATGGAAGGATAAAGTGGTGAGGCGGTGGAGAAGGGAAAGAAAAAATATATATATATATCAAGCCTTATCCTTATCTTTATATATATATAAATACATCCATATCCATTGCCATAGAAAGATTTCCTTCATTTTACAAAACACTTATACACTTAAAAAGAGAGCAAAAACCGAAAATAAGAAAGGAAAGGGAAGGAAGTAAGACTAGCACTTCTAATTTACATCTCAACCGAAGATCTTCAAGTTTTACGGTAAGATACTTTCCATGCTTAAGAGTTATGATTTTCATGGTAATATTTATGCTTAAGCTATGCATGAAAAACCATAATATGATTATGGTGGACAAGTCCACAAAGTTAGATATCTATTTATACCTTAGGACAAGTCCGAAGGGCACCGGCAAGCCGGAATATGCAAGTATGTGTTTGATTGCATCCTTTTATGTAGTATTGTCATGATAAAAATCCAAGCATGGTATCTTACTGAGTATTCCTTATACTCATAGTATGTTATGCTAAATTTTCAGAACCATGATCGTTGGAATTGATGGAAGTCAGTTGACAAAATCGATGATGGATTAAGGACAACGATGTTTTGTATTGAAAGTTTCATCTTGTATGTTTTGTCCGATGACTGTTTTTCTATCTATTTTTCTTAAGGTATTATGTAAAAATATGTTTATAATATGATGTAACATGGTACTAATAGTAAATTTTGTAATTATATCTTCACGTTATGTTAAGAGACCCTTTTATAGTTTATTTTCCTTGCAAGAGACAAAAGGCAGAAACGGGACAGTTTCTGGAGTCATTTTCAAAATGATGTTTCTAACTCTATAAAAGTCCATTTGAAACTCTAAAAATACGTATGTTTTCCTCTTTGAGTTTTCTAAATATGGTCTAATGAATCACTCAATTTGTATATCTATGGCCTGAGTTATCAAGGTTTTAACATCAAGGGGTCAATCTGGATTTCCTGTGTAATACTTCACTGTTTTCAGTAAAACGTCCATATCATATGATCTTGGAAAATTTTCATGTTTTAACCTAGATTACTATTTGAAATTATCTTTCTAATGCCACAAATATCATCGAAAACGGAGTTGGGATGAATTTTATAAAAAATTGTCAAACTTGCTGCCTCAACTAATTTTGATAATGCCGAGGCTGTATATGTAAAGTATAATTTATTGTTGACATGCACTTTTGTCGGCTATCAAATTTAATAAGAATTATTTTACCGAGTTGAAAATAAGTTCCTAACATGAAATACTTCTATTTAAAAGTATTTACATGTACCAAAGACAGAAGTTATTATGTTTAGTACGTGACACTCGAAGCTTGAGTTCGGGGTGTCACATAACAAGCCCACCCCCAACTTATCATGAAATTAAAAGCCACTTTTCATTAGCTCGATTCCAATCGACTTAGACTAACAATTAGCCAAAAACAAACAATCCCGAAGTTATCAAGAAATCAAGAACAACTTTTCTTTGGGCCGATTCCAATCGAACTAGACTAGCAATTCGCATAAAAATGAACAAACCTGAAGTTAAAAAGAAATCAAAAACCACTTTTTGTTGGCTCGATTCCAATCTAATTATACTAGCAATTCCCTAAAAATGAACAATCCCGAAGTTCCCGTGAAATCAAAAATCACTTATCGTTGGCTAGATTCCAATCGAATTAGACTAGCTATTCGCCTAGAATGAACAAACCCGAGGTTATCACGAAAACAAAAGCCACTTTTCATTGGCTCGATTCCAATCGAATTAGACTAGCAATTCGCCAAAAACGAACAAACCTAAAGTTATCATGAAATCCAATACCACTTTTTATTGGCTCGATTCAAATCGAATTAGACTAACAATTCGCCAAAAATGAACAATCCCGTAGTTACCATGAAATCAAAAGCGCCTTTTCATTGGCTTGATCCCAATCGAATTAGATTAGCAATTCGCCAAAAACTAACAAACCCAAAGTTATCGTGAAATAAAAAGCACCTTTTCGTTGGCTCGATTCCAATCGAATTAGACTAGCAATTCGCCAAAAACTAACAAACCCGAAGTTATCATGAAATCAAAAGTGCCTTTGCATTGGCTCGATTCCAATCGAATTAGATTGGTAATTCGCCAAAAACGAACAATCCCGAAGTTACCGTGAAATAAAAAACCACTTTTCATTGGTTGATTCCAATCGACTTAGACTAGCAATCCGCTAAGAATTAACAAACCTAAAGTTATCATGAAATCAAAAGCCACTTTTCATTGGCTTGATTTCAATCGAATTAGACTAGCATTTCGCCAAAAAGGGACAAACACGTAGTTATCATGAAATCGAATCCCACTTTTCATTGGCTAGATTCCAATCGAATTAGACTAGCAATTCACCAAAAACTAACAAACCCGAAGTTATCATGAAATCAAAAGCCACTTTTCATTGGCTCGATCCCAATCGAATTAGACTCGTAATTCGCCAAAAATGAACAACCCCGAAGTTATCATGAAATCAAATACCACTTTTCATTGGCAAGATTCCAATCGAAATAGATTAGCAATTTGCGAAAAATGAACAAACCCGAAGTTATCATGATATCAAATACCACTTTTCATTGGCTTGATTCCAATCGAATTAGACCAGCAATTCACCAAAAATGAACAATCCCGAAGTTACCATGAAATAAAAAACCACTTTTCATTGGGTCGATTCCAATCAAATTAGACAAACAATTCGCCAAAAATAAATAAACCCGAAGTTATCATGAAATCAAAAGCCATTTTTCGTTAGCACGATTCCAATCGAATTGGACTAGCATTTCGCCAAAAACGAACAAACCCGAAGTTATTATGAAATCAAATACCACTTTTCATTGGCTAGATTCCAATCGAATTAGACTAGTAATTCGCCAAAAACTAACAAATCCGAAGTTATCATGAAATCAAAAGTCACATTTCATTGGCTCGATTCCAATCTAATTAGACTAGCAATTCTCCAAAAATGAACAACCCCTAACTTATCATGAAATCGAATACCACTTTTCCTTGGAAGATTCCAATCGAATTAGACTGGCAATTCGACAAAAACTAACAAACTCGAAGTTATCATGAAATTAAAAGCCACTTTTCATTGGCTCGATTCCAATCGAATCAGACTAGCAATTCGCCAAAAACGAACAAACCCAAAGTTATCATGAAATCAAAAGTGCCTTTTCATTGGCTCGATTCTAATCGAATTAAACTAGTAATTCGACAAAAACGAACAAACCTGAAGTTATCATGATATCAAATACCACTTTTCATTGGCTCGATTCCAATCGACGCCAAAAACGAACAATCCCAAAGTTATCGTGAAATAAAAAACCACTTTTCATTGGTCGATTCCAATCGAATTAGACTAGCAACTCGCCAAAAATTAGCAAACCTGAAGTTATCATGAAATAAAAAGCCACTTTTCATTGGCTCGATTCCAATCGAATTAGACTAGCAATTTGCCAAAAACCAACAAACCCGAAGTTATCAAGAAATCAAAAATCACTTTTCGTTGGCTCGATTCCAATCGAATTAGTCTGGCATTTCGCCAGAAACGAACAAACCCGAAGTCATCATGAAATCAAATACCACTTTTCATTGGCTAGACTTCAATCGAATTAGACTAGCAATTCGCCAAAAACTAACAAACCTGATGTTATCATGAAATCAAAAGCCACTTTTCGTTAGCTCGATTCCAGTCGAATTAGACTCGCAATTCGCCAAAAATGAACAACCCAAAAGTTATCATGAAATCAAATACCACTTTTGATTGGCTAGATTACGATCGAATTAGACTAGCAATTCGTCAAAAATGAACAAACCTGAAGTTCTCATGATATCAAATACCACTTTTGATTGGCTCGATTCCAATCGAATTAGATTAGCAATTCCCCAAAAATGAACAATCCTGAAGTTATCGTGAAATAAAAAACCACTTTTCATTGGTCGATTCCAATCGAATTAGACAAGCAATTCACCAGAAATTAACAAACCCGAAGTTATCATGAAATCAAAAGCCATTTTTCATTGGCTCGATTCCAATCAAATTAGACTATCATTTCGCCAAAAATGAACAAACCTTAAGTTATCATTAAATCAAATCCCACTTTTCAATGGCGAGATTCTAATCGAATTAGACTAGCAATTCGCCAAAAACTAACAAACCCGAAGTTATCATGAAATCAAAAGCCACTTTTCATTGGCTCGATTCCAATCGAATTAGACTAGCATTTCGCCAAAAACGAACAAACCCGAAGTTATCATGAAATCAAAAGCCACTTTTCATTGGCTCGATTCCAATCGAATTAGACTAGCATTTCGCCAAAAACGAACAAACCCGTAGTTATCATGAAATCAAATCCCACTTTTCATTTGCAAGATTCCAATCGAATTAGACTAGCAATTTGCTAAAAATGAACAATCTCGAAGTTATCATGAAATCAAAAACCACTTTTCATTGGGTCGATTCCAAACGAATTAGACTAGCAATTTGCCAAAAACAAACAAACCCGAAGTTGTCATGAAATCAAAAGCCACTTTTCATTGGCTCGATTCCAATCGAACTAGACTAGCAATTCGCCAAACACGAACAAATTCGAAGTTATCATGAAATCAAATACAGCTTTTCATTGGCTCGATTCCAATCGAATTAGACTAACAATTAGCCAAAAACAAACAATCCCGAAGTTATCAAGAAATCAAGAACAACTTTTCTTTGGGTCGATTCCAATCGAATTAGACTAGCAATTCGCATAAAAATGAATAAACCTGAAGTTAAAAAGAAATCAAAAACCACTTTTTGTTGGCTCGATTCCAATCGAATTAGATTAGCAATTCGTCAAAAATGTACAAACCCGAAGTTATCATGAAATCAAATACCACTTTTCATTGGGTCGATTCCAATCGAATTAGACTAGCAATTCGCCAAAAATGAACAAAGCCGAAGTTATCTTGAAATCAAATACCACTTTCCAACTGCTAGATTCCAATCGAATTAGACTAGCAATTCGCCAAAAATGAACTAACCCGAAGTTATCATGAAATCAAAAACCACTTTTCGTTGGCTCGGTTCCCGTCGAATCAGGCTAGCAATTCGCCAAAAATGAACAAACCCGAAGTTATCATGAAATCAAAAACCACTTTTCATTCGGTTGATTCCAATCGAATTAGACTAGCAATTCGCCAAAAACGAATAAACCCGAAGTTATCATGAAATCAATAGCCACTTTCCATTGGCTCGATTCCAATCGAATTAGACTAGCAATTCGCCAAAAACGAACAAACCCAAAGTTAACATGAAATCAAATACCACTTTTCATTGGAAGATTCCAGTCGAATTAGACTAGTAATTCGCCAAAGACTAACAAACCCGAAGTTATCATGAAATGAAAAGCCACTTTTCATTGGCTCGATTTCAATCGAATTAGACTAGCAATTCGCCAAAAATGAACATACCCAAAGTCATCATGAAATCAAAAGAGCCTTTTCATTGGCTCGATTCCGATCAAATTAGACTAGTAATTCGTCCAAAATGAAAAAAACCCGACGTTATCATGATATCAAATAAAAAACAACTTTTCGTTGGCTCGATTCCAATCAAATTAGACTAGAAATTCACCAAAAACGAACAAACACGAAGTTATCATGAAAACGAAAACCACTTTTCGTTGGCTCGATTCCAATCGAATTAGACTAGCTATTCGCCAAAAACGAACAAACCCGAAATTATCATGAAATCAAAAGCCACTTTTCAATGGCTCGATTCCAATCTAATTAGACTAGCAATTCACCAAAAACGAACAAACCCGAAGTTATCATGAAATCGAACACCACTTTTCATTGGCTCGATTCCAATCGAATTAGAGTAACAATTCGCCGAAGACGAACAATCCCGAAGTTATCATGAAATCAAATATCACTTTTCATTGGGTCGATTTCAATCGAATTAGACTAGCAATTCGCTAAAAATGAACAAATTCGAAGTTATCACGAAATCAAAAGCCACTTTTTATTTGCTCGATTCAAATCGAATTAGACTAGCAATTCGTCAAAAACGAACAAACCCGAAGTTATCATGAAATCAAATACCAATTTTCATTGGCTAGATTCCAATCGAATTAGACTAGCAATTCGCCAAAAACGAACAAGCCCGAAGTTATGAAGAAATCAAAAACCACTTTTCATTGGCTCGATTCCAATCCAATTAGACTAGCAATTCACCAAAAACGAACAAACCCGAAGTTATCTTGATATCAAATACCAGTTTTCGTTGGCTCGATTCCTATCAAATTAGACTAGCAATTCGCCAAAAATGAACAAACCCGAAGTTATCAAGTAATCAAAAACCACTTTTTGTTGGCTCGATTCCAATCGAATTACACTAGCTATTCACCAAAAATGAACAAACCCGAAGTTATCACGAAAACAAAGCCACTTTTCATTTGCTCGATTCAAATTGAATTAGACTAGTAATTCGTCAAAAAGAACAAATCTGAAGTTATCATGAAATCAAATACCAATTTTCATTAGCTCGATTACAATCGAATTCGACTAACAATTCGCCGTACAAGAACTATCCCGAAGTTATCATGAAATCAAAACCCAATTTTCAATGGGTCGATTCCAATCGAATTACAGTAGCAAGTTGCTAAAAACGAACAATCCCAAAGTTATCATGAAATCAAAAACCACTTTTAATTGGGTTGATTCCAATCGAATTAGACTAGCAATTTGCCAAAAATGAAGAAACCCTAAGTTATCACGAAATCAAAACACACTTTTCATTGGCCCGATTCCAATCGAATTAGTCTAGCAATTTGCCATAAACGAACAAACCCGAAGTTATCATCAAATCAAATACCACTTTTCATTGGCTCGGTTCCAAACAAATTAGTCTAACAATTCGCCAAAAATAAACAATTCCGAAGTTATCATGAAATCAAAAACCACTTTTCATTGGCTCGATTCCAATCGAATTAGACTAGCAATTCGCTAAGAATGAACAATCCCGAAGTTATCATAAAATCAAAGGCCACTTTTCATTATCTCGATTCCAATCGAATTAAACTAGCAATTCGCCAAAATCGAACAAACCCGAAGTTATCGTGAAATAAAAAACCACTTTTCGTTGCTCGATTCCAATCGAATTAAACTAGCGATTTGCCAAAAACGAACAAACCCGAAGTTACCATGAAATCAAAAACCACTATTCGTTGGATCAAGTCCAATTGAATTAGGCAGCAATTTGCCAAAAATGAACAAACCCGAAGTTATTATGAAATCATAAACCACTTTTCATTGGCTCGATTCCAATCGAATGAGACTAGCAATTCGCCAAAAACGAACAAACCCGAAGTTATCATGAAATTAATTACCACTTTTCGTTGCTCGATTCCAATCGAATTACACTAGCAATTAGCCAAAAATGAACAAACCCGAAGTTATCATGAAATCAAAAACCACTATTTGTTGGATTAAGTCCAATTGAATTAGACAGCAATTCGCCAAAAATGAACAAACCCGAAGTTATTATGAAATCATAAACCACCTTTCGTTGGCTCGATTCCAATCGAATGATACTAGCTATTCGCCAAAAATGAACAAACCTGAAGTTATCATGAAATCAAATGCCACTTTTCATAGGCTATTCCAATCGAATTAGACTAGCAATTCGCCAAAAATAAAAAAACCCGAAGTTATCAAGAAATCAAATACCACTTTTCATTGGATAGATTCCAATCGATTTAGACCAGCAATTTGCCAAAAACTAACAATTTCAAAGTTATCATGAAATCAAAAGTGCCTTTTTATTGGCTCGATTCCAATCAAATTAGACTAGTAATTCGCCAAAAACGAACAAACCTGAAGTTATAATGATATCAAATACCACTTTTCATTGGCTCGATTCCAATCGAATTAGACTAGCAATTCGCCAAAAATGAACAACCCCGAAGTTATCATGAAATAAAATACCACTTTTCATTGGCAAGATTCCAATCGAATTAGACTAGCAATTCGCCAAAAATGAACAAACCCGAAGTTATCAAGAAGTCAAAAGCCACTTTTCATTGGCTCAATTCCAATCAAATTAGACTAGCAATTCGCCAAAAACGAACAAACCCGAAGTTATCATGAAATCAAATACCACTTTTCATTGGCTCGATTGTAATCGAATTAGACTAGCAATTCACCAAAAACGAACAAACCCGATGTTATCATGAAATCAAAAACCACTTTTCGTTGGCTCGATTCCAATCGAATTAGACTAGCTATTCTCCAAAAACGAACAAACCCGAAGTTATAACGAAATCAAAAGCCACTTTTCATTGGCTCGATTCCAATTGAATTAGACTAGTAATTCGCCAAAAATGAACAAACCCGAAGTTATCATGAAATCAAATACCACTTTTCATTGGGTCGATTCCAATCGAATTAGACTAGCAATTCGCCAAAAATGAACAATCCCGAAGTTATCGTGAAATCAAAAACTACTTTTCAACGGTTCGATTCCAATCGAATTAGACTAGCAATTCGCCAAAAATGAACAAATCTGAAGTTATCAAGAAATCAAAAGCCACTTTTCATTTGCTCGATTCAAATCGAATTAGACTTGCAATTCGTTAAAAATAAACAAACCCGAAGTTATCATGAAATCAAATACCAAATTTCATTGGCTCGATTACAATCGAATTAGACTAACAATTCGTCGAAAACGAACAATCCCGATGTTATCATGAAATCAAAAACCACTTTTCAGTGGGTCGATTCCAATTGAATTAGACTAGCAAGTTGCTAAAAACGAACAATCCCGAAGTTATCATGAAAGTAAAAACCACTTTTCATTGGGTCGATTCCAATCTAATTAGACTAGCAATTCGCCAAAATCGAACAAACCCAAAGTTATCACGAAATCAAAAGTAACTTTTCATTGGCTCGATTCCAATCGAATTAGACAAACAATTTGCAAAAAACGGACAATTTCGAAGTTATCATGAAATCAAAAACCACTTTTCATTGGATCGATTCCAATCGAATTAGTCTAGCAATTTGCTAAGAATGAACAATCCCAAAGTTATCATGAAATCAAAGGCCACTTTTCATTGGCTCAATTCCAATCGAATTAAACTAGCAATTTGCGAAAAATCAAAGAACCCGAAGTTATCATGAAATCAAAATCTACTATTCGTTGGATCGAGTCCAATTGAATTAGACAGCAATTTGCCAAAAATGAACAAACCCGAAGTTATTATGAAATCATAAACCACTTTTTGTTGGCTCGATTCCAATCGAATGAGACTAGCAATTCACCAAAAACGAACAAACCCGAAGTTATCAGGAAATCAAAAACAACCTTTCATTGCGTCGATTCCAATCGAATTAGACTAGCAATTCGCATAAAAATGAACAAACCCGAAGTTATCAAGAAATCTTAAACCACTTTTTGTTGGCTCGATTCCAATCGAATTAGACTAGCAATTCGCCAAAAACGTACAAACCTGAAGTTATCATGAAATCGAAAACCACTTTTCATTGGGTCGATTCCAATCGAACTAAACTAGCAATTCACCAAAAATGAACAATCCCGAAGTTACCATGAAATAAAAAACCTGGGTCGATTCCAATCAAATAAGACAAGCAATTCGCCAAAAATAAACAAACCCGAAGTTATCATGAAATCAAAATCCACTTTTCATTAGCTCGATTCCAATCGAATTAGACTAGCATTTCGCCAAAAACGAACAAACCCGAAGCTATCATGAAATCAAATACCACTTTTCTTTTGCCAGATTCCAATCGAATTAGAGTAGCAATTCGCCAAAAACTAACAAACCCGAAGTTATCATGAAATCAAAAGCCACTTTTCATTGGCTCGATTCCAATCGAATTAGGCTAGCAATTCGCAAAAAAAGGAACAACCCAGAGTTATCATGAAATCAAATACCACTTTTCATTGGAAGATTCCAATCGAATTAGACTAGAAATTCGCCAAAAACTAACAAACTCGAAGTTATCATTAAATCAAAAGTCACTTTTCATTGGCAAGATTCCAATCGAATTAGGCTAGCAATTCACCAAAAATGAACAAACCCGAAGTTATCATGATATCAAGTACCACTTTTCATTGGCTCGATTCCAATCGAACTAGACTAGCAATTCACCAAAAATGAACAATCCCGAAGTTACCATGAAATAAGAAACCACTTTTCATTGGGTCGATTCCAATCAAATAAGACAAGCAATTTGCCGAAAACAAACAAACCAGAAGTTATCATGAAATCAAAAGCCAGTTTTCATCAGCTCGATTCCAATGGAATTAGACTAGTATTTAGCCAAAAACAAACAAACCCGAAGTTATCGTGAAATCAAATACCACTTTTCTTTCGCTAGATTCCAATCGAATTAGACTAGCAATTCGCCAAAAATGAACAAACCCGAATTTATCAAAAAATCAAAAGCCACTTTTCATTGGCTCAATTCCAATCAAATTAGACTAGCAATTCGCCAAAAACGAACAAACCCAAAGTTATCATGAAATCAAATACCACTTTTCATTGGCTCGATTCCAATCGAATTAGACTAGTAATTCGCCAAAAACGAACAAACCCGATGTTATCATGAAATCAGAAACCACTTTTCGTTGGCTCGATTCCAATCGAATTAGACTAGCTATTCGCCAAAAACGAACAAACCCGAAGTTATCACGAAATCAAAAGACACTTTTCATTGGCTCGATTCCAATCGAATTAGACAAACAATTCGTAAAAAATGAACAAACCCGAAGTTATCATGAAATCAAATACCACTTTTCACTTTGTCGATTCCAATCGAAGTAGACTAGCAATTCGCCAAAAACGAATAATCCCGATGTTATCGTGAAATCAAAAACTACTTTCAACGGTTCGATTCAAATTGAATTAGACTAGCAATTCGCCAAAAAAGAACAAATCTGAAGTTATCACGAAATCAAAAGCCACTTTTCATTCGCTCGATTCAAATCGAATTAGACTAGCAATTCGTCAAAAACGAACAAACCCGAAGTTATCATGAAATCAAATACCAAATTTCATTGGCTCGATTACAATCAAATTAGACTAACAATTCGCCGAAAATGAACAATCCCGATATTTCATTGGCTCGATTACAATCGAATTAGAATAACAATTCGCGAAAACGAACAATCCCGATGTTATCATGAAATCAAAAACCACTTTTTCAATGGGTCGATTCCAATCGAATTAGACTAGCTAGTCGCTAAAAACGAACAATCCCGAATTTATCATGAAAGTAAAAACCACTTTTCATTGTGTCGATCCCAATCGAATTAGACTAGCAATTCGGCAAAATCGAACAAACCCGAAGTTATCACTAAATCAAAAGTTACTTTTCATTGGCTCGATTCCAATTGAATTAGACTAACAATTCGCAAAAAACGAACAATTCCGAAGTTATCATGAAATCAAAAACCACTTTTCATTGGATCGATTCCAATCGAATTAGTCTAGCAATTCGCTAAGAACGAACAATCCCGAAGTTATCATGAAATCAAAGGCCACTTTTCATTGGCTCAATTCCAATCGAATTAAACTAGCAATTCGCCAAAATCGAAGAAACCCAAAGTTATCATTAAATAAAAAACCACTTTTCGTTGCTCAATTCCAATCGAATTAAACTAGCAATTTGCCAAAAATGAACAAACCCGAAGTTATCATGAAATCAAAAACTACTATTCGTTGGATCGAGTCCAACTGAATTAGACAGCAATTCGCCAAAAATGAAAAAACCCGAAGTTATTATGAAATCATAAGCCACTTTTTGTTGGCTCGATTCCAATCGAACGAGACTAGCAATTCGCTAAAAACGAACAAACCTGAAGTTATCATGAAATCAAAAACAACCTTTCATTGCGTCGATTCCAATCAAATTAGACTAGCAATTCGCATAAAAATGAACAAACCCGAAGTTATCAAGAAATCTAAAACCACTTTTTGTTGGCTCTATTCCAATCGAATTAGACTAGCAATTCCCCAAAAACGTACAAACCCGAAGTTATCATTAAATCGAAAACCACTTTTTATTGGGTTGATTCCAATCGAACTAGACTAGCAATTCGCCAAAAATGAACAATCCCAAAGTTACCATGAAATAAAAAACAACTTTTCATTGGGTCGATTCCAATCAAATAAGACAAGCAATTCGCCAAAAATAAACAAACCCGAAGTTATCATGAAATCAAAAGCCACTTTTCACTGGCTCGATTCCAATCGAATTAGACTAGCAATTCTCCAAAAATGAACAACCCCGAAGTTATCATTAAATCAAATACCACTTTTCATTGGAAGATACCAATCGAATTAGACTAGCAATTCGCCAAAAAGGAACAAACCCGAAGTTATCATGAAATCAAATACCACTTTTCGTTGGCTCGATTCCAATCAAATTAGACTAGCAATTCACCAAAAATGAATGATCCCGAAGTTACCATGAAATAAAAATCCGCTTTTCTTTGGGTTGATTCCAATCAAATTAGACAAGCAATTCGCCAAAAACAAGCAAACCCGAAGTTATCATGAAATCAAATACCACTTTTCGTTGGCTCGATTCCAATCAAATTAGACTAGCAATTCACCAAAAATGAATGATCCCGAAGTTACCATGAAATAAAAATCCGCTTTTCTTTGGGTTGATTCCAATCAAATTAGACAAGCAATTCGCCAAAAACAAGCAAACCCGAAGTTATCATGAAATCAAATACCACTTTTCGTTGGCTCGATTCCAATCAAATTAGACTAGCAATTCACCAAAAATGAATGATCCCGAAGTTACCATGAAATAAAAATCCGCTTTTCTTTGGGTTGATTCCAATCAAATTAGACAAGCAATTCGCCAAAAACAAACAAACCTGAAGTTATCATGAAATCAAAAGCAACTTTTCATTAGCCCGATTCCAATCGAAATAGACTAGCAATTTGCCAAAAATGAACAAACCCGAAGTTATCATGAAATCAAATACCACTTTTCATTGGAAAGTTCCAATCGAATTAGACTAGCAATTCGCCAAAAACTAACAAACCCGAAGTTATCATGAAATCAAAAGCCACTTTTCATTGGCTCGATTTCAATCGAATTAGACTAGCAATTTGCCAAAAATTAACAAACCCGAAGTTATCATGAAATCAAAAGCGCCTTTTCATTCGCTCGATCCCAATCGAATTAGACTAGTAATTTACAAAAAACGAACAAACTCGAAGTTATCATGAAATCAAAAACCACTTTTCGTTGGCTCGATTCCAATCAAATTAGACTAGCAATTCGCCAAAAATGAACAAATACGAAGTTATCATGAAATCAAAAACCACTTTTTGTTGGCCCGATTCCAATCGAATAAGACTAGCAATTCGCCAAAAACGAACAAACGGGAAGTTATCATGAAATCAAAAGCCACTTTTCATTGGCTCGATTCAAATCGAGCTAGACTAACAATTCGCTAAAAACGAAGAAACCTGAAGTTATCATGAAATCAAATACCACTTTTCATTGGCTCGATTCAAATTGAATTAGACTAACAATTCGCCAAAAACGAACAATCCCGAAGTTATCATGAAATCAAAAGCGCCTTTTCATTGGCTCGATTCCAATCGAATTAGACTAGTAATTCGCTAAAAATAAACAAACCCGAAGTTATCATGACATCAAATACCACTTTTGGTTGGCTCGATTCCAATCTAATTAGGCTAGCAATCTGCCAAAAACGAACAATCCCGAAGTTACCATGAAATAAAAAAGCACTTTTCATTGGACAATTCCAATCGAATTAGACTAGCAATTCGCCAAAAATTAACAAATTCGAAATTATCATGAAATCAAAAGCCACTTTTCATTGGCTCGATTCCAATCGAATTAGACTAGCAATTCACCAAAAATGAACAACCCCGAAGTTATCATGAAATGAAATACCACTTTTCATTGGCAAGATTCCAATCGAATTCGACTAGCAATTCGCCAAAAAACGAACAAACCCGAAGTTATCATAATATCGAATACCACTTTTCATTGGCTCGATTCCAATCGAATTAGACTAGCAATTCGCCAAAAACGAACAATCCCAAAGTTACCGTGAAATAAAAAACCACTTTTCCTTGGTCGATTCCAATCGAATTAGACTAGCAATCCGCCAAGAATTAACAAACCCAAAGTTATCATGAAATCAAAAGCCATTTTTCATTGGCTCAATTCCAATCGAATTAGACTAGCATTTCGCCAAAAACGAACAAACCCGTAGTTATCATGAAATCAAATCCCACTTTTCATTGGCTAGATTCCAATCGGATTAGACTAGCAATTCGCCAAAAACTAAGAAACCCGAAGTTATCATGAAATCAAAAGCCACTTTTCATTGGCTCGATTCCAATCCAATTAGACTAGCAATTCGTCGAAAATGAACAAACCCGAAGTTATCTTGAAATCAAATACCACTTTTTAATGGCTAGATTCCAATCGAATTCGACTAGCAATTCGCCAAAAATGAACAAACCCGAAGTTATCATGATATCAAGTACCACTTTTCATTAGCTCAATTCCAATCGAACTAGACTAGTAATTCACCAAAAATGAACAAACCTGAAGTTATCACTTTTCATTGGGTCGATTCCAAGCAAATTAGACAAGCAATTCGCTAAAAACAAACAAACCTAAAGTTATCATGAAATCAAAAACCACTTTTCATTAGCTCGATTCCAATCGAATTAGACTAGCATTTCGCCAAAAACGAACCGACCCGAAGTTATTATTAAATCAAATACCACTTTTCATTGGCTGGATTCCAATCGAATTAGACTAGCAATTCGCCAAAAGCTAACAAACTCGAAGTTATCATGAAATCAAGAGCCACTTTTCACTGGCTCGATTCCAATCGAATTAGACTAGCAATTCTCCAAAAACGAACAACCCCGAAGTTATCATTAAATCAAATACCACTTTTCATTGGAAGATACCAATCGAATTAGACTAGCAATTCGCCAAAAATTAACAAACCCGAAGTTATCATGATATCAAGTACCACTTTTCATTGGCTCAATTCCAATCGAATTAGACTAACAATTCGCCAAAAATGAACAAACCCGAAGTTATCATGATATCAAGTACCACTTTTCATTGGCTCAATTCCAATCGAATTAGACTAACAATTCGCCAAAAATGAACAAACCCGAAGTTATCATGATATCAAGTACCACTTTTCATTGGCTCAATTCCAATCGAATTAGACTAACAATTCGCCAAAAATGAACAAACCCGAAGTTATCATGAAATCAAAAAAGCAATTCGCCAAAAACAAGCAAACCCGAAGTTATCATGAAATCAAATACCACTTTTCGTTGGCTCGATTCCAATCGAATTAGACTAGCAATTCACCAAAAATGAATGATCCCGAAGTTACCATGAAATAAAAATCCGCTTTTCTTTGGGTTGATTCCAATCAAATTAGACAAGCAATTCGCCAAAAACAAACAAACCTGAAATTATCATGAAATCAAAAGCCACTTTTCATTAGCCCGATTCCAATCGAAATAGACTAGCATTTCGCCAAAAATGAACAAACCCGAAATTATTATGAAATCAAATGCCACTTTTCATTGGCTGGATTCCATTCGAATTAGACTAGCAATTCGCCAAAAACTAACAAACCCGAAGTTATCATTAAATCAAAAGCCACTTTTTATTGGCTCGATTCCAATCGAATTAGACTAGCAATTTGCCAAAAATGAACAAACCCGAAGTTATCATGAAATCAAAAGTGCCTTTTCATTGGCTCGATTCCAATCGAATTAAACTAGTAATTCGCCAAAAATGAACAAACCCGAAGTTATCATGAAATCAAAAACCACTTTTTGTTAGCTCGATTCCAATCAAATTAGAGTAACAATTTGCCAAAAACGAACAATCCCTAAGTTATCATGAAATCAAAAGTGCCTTTTCATTGGCTCGATTCCAATCGAATTAGACTAGCAATTCACCAAAAACTAACAAAGTAGAAGTTATCATGAAATCAAAAGCCACTTTTCATTAGCTCGATTCCAATCGAATTAGACTCGTAATTCGCCAAAAATGAACAAACCCGAAGTTATCATGATATGAAATACCACTTTTCCTTAGAATAGCAATTCGCTGAAAATGAACATACTCGAAGTTATTTTAGAAATCGAAAACAACTTTTCGTTGGCTCGATTCCAATCGAATTTGACTAGCTATTCGCCAAGAACGAACAAACCCGAAGTTATCACGTAATGAAAAGCCACTTTTCATTGGCTCGATTCCAATCGAATTAGACTGGCAGTTCGCCTAAAACGAACAAAGCCAAAGTTATCATGAAATCAAATACCACTTTTCATTGGCTCGATTCCAATCGAATTAGACTAACAATTCGCCAAAAATGAACAATCCCGAAGTTATCATGAAATCAAAAACCACTTTTCACTGGGTCGATTACAATCAAATTAGACTAGCAATTCGCTAAAAACGAACAATCCCGAAGTTATCATGAAATCAAAAACCACTTTTCATTGGGTCGATTCCAATCGAATTAGACTAGCAATTTGCCAAAAACGAACAAACCTGAAGTTGTCATGAAATTAAAAGCCACTTTTCATTGGCTCGTTTCCAATCGAATTAGACTAACAATTCGCTAAAAATGAACAATCCCGAAGTTATCAAGAAGTTAAAAACCACTTTTCATTGGGTCGATTATAAATCGAATTAGACTCGCAACTCGCATAAAAATGAACAAACCTGAAGTTATCAAGAAATCAAAAACCTCTTTTTGTTGGCTCGATTCCAATCGAATTAGACTAGCAATTCGCCAAAAATTTACAAACCCGAAGTTATCATGAAATCAAATACCACTTTTCATTGGGTCGATTCCAATAGAATCAGACTTGCAATTAGCCAAAAACGAACAAATTCGAAGTTATCTTGAAATCAAATACCACTTTTCAATGGCTAGATTCCAATCGAATTAGACTAGCAATTCGCCAGAAATGAACAAACCCGAAGTTATCATGAGATCAAAAACCACTTTTCGTTGGCTCGATTCCCGTCGAATTAGACTAGCAATTCGACAAAAATGAACAAACTCGAAGTTATCACGAAATCGAAAACCACTTTTTATTGGGTAGATTCCAATCGAATTAGACTAGCAATTCACCAAAAATGAACAAACCCGAAACTATCATGAAATCAAAAGCCACTTTTCATTGGCTCGATTCTAATCGAATTAGACTAGCATTTTGCCAAAAACGAACAAACTCGAAGTCATCATGAAATCAAATACCACTTTTCATTGGAAGATTCCAATCCAATTAGACTAGCAATTTGCCAAAAACTAACAAACCCGAAGTTATCACGAAATCAAAAGCCACTTTTCATTGGCTCGATTTCAATCGAATTAGACTAACAATTCGCTAAAAACGAACAAACCCAAAGTTATCATGAAATCAAAAGCACCTTTTCATTGGCTCGATTCCAATCGAATTAGACTAGTAATTCGCCGAAAATGAATAAACCCGAAGTTATCATGAAATAAAAAATAACTTTTTGTTGGCTCGATTCCAATCAAATTAGACTAGCAATTCGCCAAAAATGAACAAACCCGAAGTTATCACGAAATCAAAAACCACTTTTCATTGGGTTCAGTCTAATCGAATTAGCCTAGCAATTCGTCCAAAACGAACAAACCCGAAGTTATCACAAAATCAAAAGCCACTTTTCATTGGGTCGATTCCAATCGAATTAGACTAGCAATTCGCCAAACATGAACAAATCCGAAGTTATCACGAAATCAAAAGCCACTTTTCACTTTCTCGATTCAAATCGAATTAGACTAGCATCCGTCAAAACGGAACAGACCCAAAGATATCATGAAATCAAATACCAATTTTCGTTGGCTCGATTACAATCTAATTAGACTAACAATTCACCGAAAACGAACAATCCCGAAGTTATCATGAAATCAAAAACCACTTTTCAATGGGTTGATTCCAATCGAATTAGACTAGCAAGTTGCTAAAAATAAACAATCCGGAAGTTATCATGAAATCAAAAATCACATTTCATTGGGTCGATTCCAATTGAATTCGACTGGCAATTCGTCAAAAAGGAACAAACCCGAAGTTATCACGAAATCAAAAGCCACTTTTCATTTGCTCGATTCCAATCTAATTAGACTAACAATTCGCTAAAAATGAACAATTCCGAAGTTATCATGAAATCAAAAACCACTTTACATTGGGTCAATTCCAATCGAATTAGACTAGAAATTCGCTAAGAACAAACAATCCCGAAGTTATCATGAAATCAAAGGCCACTTTTCATTGGCTCGATTCTAATCGAATTAAACTAAAAAATCGCCAAAATTGAACAAACCCGATGTTATCATGAAATAAAAAATCACTTTTCGTTACTCGATTCCAATCGAATTAAACTAGCAATTTGCCAAAAATGAACGAACCCGAAGTTATCATGAAATCAAAAACCACAATTCGTTGGATCGATTCCAAATGAATTAGACAGCAATTCGCCAAAAATGAACAAACCCGAAGTTATCAAGAAATCTTAAACCACTATTTTTTGGTTCGATTCCAATCGAATTAGACTAGCAATTCGCCAGAAACGTACAAACCCGAAGTTATCATGAAATCGAAAATCACTTTTCATTGGGTCAGTTCCAATCGAATTAGACTAGCAATTCGCCAAAAGCGAACAAACCAGAAGCTATCATGAAATCAAAAGCCACTTTTCATTGGCTCGATTCGAATCGAATCAGACTCGCATTTCGCTAGAAAAGAACAAAGCTGAAGTTATAATGAAATCAAATAACCACTTTTCATTGGCTAGATTCCAATCGAATTAGGCTAGCAATTCGCCAAAAACTAACAAACCCGAAGTTATCATGAAATCAAAAGCCACTTTTCATTGGCTCAATTCCTATTGAATTAGACTTGCAATTCGCCAAAAACGAATGACCCCGAAGTTATCATGAAATTAAATACCACTTTCCATTGGCTAGATTCCAATCGAATTAGACTAGCAATTCGCCAAAAATGAACAAACCCGAAGTTATCAAGAAATCAAAAGCCACTTTTCATTGGCTCAATTCCTATCGAATTAGACTTGCAATTCGCCAAAAACGAATAACCCCGAAGTTATCATGAAATCAAATAACCACTTTTCATTGGGTAGATTCCAATCGAATTAGGCTAGCAATTCGCCAAAAACTAACAAACCCGAAGTTATCATGAAATCAAAAGCCACTTTTCATTGGCTCAATTCCTATCGAATTAGACTTGCAATTCGCCAAAAACGAATGACCCCGAAGTTATCATGAAATTAAATACCACTTTCCATTGGCTAGATTCCAATCGAATTAGACTAGCAATTCGCCAAAAACGAAAAAACCCGAAGTTATCAAGAAATCAAAGGCCACTTTTCATTGGCTCAATTCCATTCAAATTAGACTAGCAATTCGCCAAAAACCAACAAACCCGAAGTTATCATGGTATCAAATACCACTTTCATTGGCTCGATTCCAATCGAATTAGACTAGCTATTCGTGAAAAACGAACAAACCCGAAGTTATCACGAAATCAAAAGCCACTTTTCATTGGCTCGATTCCAATCGAATTGGACTAGCAATTCCCTAAAAACGAACAGACCCGAAGTTATCATGAAATCAAATACCACTTTTCATTAGCTCGATTCCAATAGAATTAGACTAACACTTCGTCAAAAACGAACAATCCTGAAGATATCATGAAATCAAAAATCACTTTTCATTGGGTCGATTCCGATCGACTTAGACTAGCAATTAGCCAAAAAGGAACAAACCAGAAGTCATCATGAAATCAAAAAAAACTTTTCATTGGGCCGATTCCAATCGAATTAGACTAGGAATTCACCAAAAACGAACAATCCCGAAGTCATCATGAAATCAAAAACTACTTTTCATTGGGTCGATTCCAACTGAATTAGACTAACAATTCGCCAAAAATGAACAAATTCGAAGTTATCACGAAATCAAAAGCCACATTTCATTTGCTCGATTCAAATCAATTTAGACTAGCAATTCGTCAAAAACGAACAAACCCGAAGTTATCATGAAATCAAATACCAATTTTTATTGGCTCGATTACAATCGAATTAGACTAACAATTCGCCGAAAACGAACAATCCTGAAGTTATCTTCAAATCAAAAACCACTTTTCAATGGGTCGATTCCGATCGAATTAGACTAGCAGGTCACTAAAAACGAACAATCTCGAAGTTATCATAAAATCAAAAACTACTTTTCATTGGGTCGATTCCAATCGAATTAGACTAGCAATTCCCCAAAAATGAACAAACCCTAAGTTATCACGAAATCAAAAGTCACTTTTCATTGGCTCGATTCCAATCGAATTAGACTAGCAATTCGCCAAAAATGAACAAACCTGAAGTTATCATGAAATCAAATACCCCTTTTCATTGGCTCGATTCTAATCGAATTAGACTAACAATTCGCCAAAATGAACAATTCCGAAGTTATCATGAAATCAAAAATCACTTTTCATTAGGTCAATTCCAATCGAATTAGACTAGCAATTCGCTAAAAATGAAGAATCCCGAAGTTATCATGAAAACAAAGGCCATTTTTCATTGGCTCGATTGCAATCGAATTAAACAAGCAATTCCCTAAAATGTACGAACCCGAAGTTTTCATGAAATAAAATAACCACTTTTCATTGGCTAGATTCCAATCGAATTAGACTCGTAATTCGCCAAAAATGAATAACCACGAAGTTATCATGAAATTAAATACCTCATTCCATTGGCTAGATTCCAATCGAATTAGACTAGCAATTCACCAAAAAGAACAAACCCAAAGTTATCAAGAAATCAGAGGCCACTTCTCATTGGCTCGATTCCTATCGAATTAGACTCGCAATTCGCCAAAAATGAATAACCCCGAAGTTATCATGAAATTAAATACCATTTTCCATTGGCTAGATTCCAATCGAATTAGACTAGCAATTCACCAAAAACAAAAAACCCGAAGTTATCAAGAAATTAAAAGCCACTTTTCCACGGGCCGATTCCGATCGAATTAGATTATCAAGTCGCTAAAAATGAACAATCCCGAAGTTATCATGAAATCAAAAACCACTTTTCATTGGCTCGGAATCGAATTAGATTAGCAAGTCGCTAAAAATGAACAATCCCGAAGTTATCATGAAATCAAAAACCACTTTTCATTGGGTCGATTCCAATCGAATTAGACTAGCAATTCGCCAAAAACGAACAAAGCCGAAGTTACCACAAAATCAAAAGCCACTTTTCATTGGCTTGATTCCAATCGAATTAGACTAGCAATTCGCCAAAAACGAACAAACCCGAAGTTATCATGAAATCAAATACCACATTTTATTCGCTCGATTCCAATCGAATTAGACTAACAATTCGCCAAAAATGAACAATTCCCAAGTTATCATGAAATCAAAAATCACTTTTCATTGGGTCGATTCCAATCGAATTAGACTAGCAATTCGCTAAGAACGAACAATCCCGAAGTTATCATGAAAACAAAGGCCACTTTTCATTTGCTCGATTCCAATCGAATTAAACAAGCAATTCGCCAAAATCCTACAAACCCGAAGTTATCATGAAATAAAAAACCACTTTTCGTTGCTCGATTCCAATCGAATTAAACTTGCAATTTGGCAAAAACGAACAAACCCAAAGTTATCATGAAATCAAAAACCACTATTCGTTGGATGGGGTCCAATTGAATTCGACAGCAATTCCCCCAAAAATGAACAAACTCGAAGTTATTTTGAAATCATAAACCACTTTTCGTTGGCTCGATTCCAATCAAATGCGACTAGTAATTCGCCAAAAACGAACAAACCCGAATTTATCATGAAATCAAAAATAACTTTTCATTGGGTCGATTCCAATCGAATTAGACTAGCAACTTGCATAAAAATGAACAAACCCGAAGTTATCAAGAAATCTTAAACCACTTTTTGTTGGCTCGATTCCAATCGAACTAGACTAGCAATTCGCCAAAAACGTACAAACCCGAAGTTATCATGAAATCGAAAATCACTTTTCACTGGGTCGATTCCAATCGAGTTAGACTAGCAATTCGCTAAAAAAGAACAAACCCGAAGTTACCATGAAAACAAAGGCCACTTTTCATTTGCTCGATTCCAATCGAATTAAACAAGCAATTCGCCAAAATCGTACAAATCCGAAGTTATCATGAAATAAAAAACCACTTTTCGTTGCTCGATTCCAATCGAATTACATTAGCAATTTGCCAAAAATGAACAAACTCGATGTTATCATGAAATCAAAAACCACTATTCGTTGGATCGAGTCCAATTGAATTCGACAGCAATTCCCCAAAAATGAACAAATCTGAAGTTATTTTGAAATCATAATCCACTTTTCGTTGGCTCAATTCCAATCGAATGAGACTAGTAATTCGCCAAAAACAAACAAACCCGAATTTATCATGAAATCAAAAACTACTTTTCATTGGGCCGATTCCAATCGAATTAGACTAGCAACTCGCATAAAAACGAACAAACCCGAAGTTATCAAGAAATCTTAAACCGCTTTTCGTTGGCTCGATTCCAATCGACCTAGACTAACAATTCGCCAAAAACGTACAAACCTAAAGTTATCATGAAATCGAAAATCACTTTTCATTGGGTCGATTCCAATTGAATTAGACTAGTGATTTGCTAAAAATGAACAAACCCGAAGTTATCATGAAATCAAAAGCCACTTTTCATTTGCTCGATTCCAATCGAATTAGACTAGCGATTTGCCAAAAACGAACAAACCTGAAGTTATCATGAAATCAAAAGCCACTTTTCATTTGCTCGATTCCAATCGAATTAGACTAGCATTTCGCTAAAAACGAACAAACCCGAAGTTATCACGAAATCAAAAGCCACTTTTCATTGGCTTGATTCCTATCGAATTAGACTAGCAATTCGCCAAAAACGAACAAGCCCGAAGTTATCACGAAATCAAAAGCCACTTTTCATTAGCTTGATTCCAACCGAATTAGACTAGCAATTCGCCAAAAATGAACAAGCCCGAAGTTATCACGAAATCAAATACCACTTTTCGTTGGCTAGATTCTAATCGAATTAGACTAGAACTCGCCAAAAATGAACAAACCCGAAGTTATCAAGAAATCAAAAACCACCTTTCATTGGCTCCATTCCAATCAAATTAGGCTAGCAATTCGCCAAAAACGAACAAACCAGAAGTTATCATGATATCAAATACCACTTTTCCTTAGCTCGATTCCAATTGAATTAGACTAGCAATTCGCCGAAAACGAACAAACCCGAAGTTATCACGATATCAAAAACCACTTTTCGTTGGCTCGATTCCAATCGAATTGGACTAGCTATTCTCCAAAACGAACATACCCGAAGTTATCACGAAATCAAAAGCGCCTTTTCATTGGCTCGATTCCAATCGAAATAGACTACCAATTTGCCAAAAATGAACAAAGCCGATGTTTTCATGAAATCAAAACCCACCATCATTGGCCCGATTCCAATCGAATTAGACAAGCAATTCGCCAAAAACGAACAAACTCGGAGTTATCATGAAATAAAAAACCACTTTTCATTGGGTCGATTCCAATCGAATTAGACTAGCAATTCGCTAAAAACGAACAATCCCGAAGTTATCATGAAATTAAAAACCACTTTTCATTGGGTTGATTCCAATCGAATTAGACTAGCAATTCGCCAAAAATAAATGAATCCGAAGCTACCACGAAATCAAAAGCCACTTTTCATTTGCTCGATTCCAGTCGAATTAGACCAGTAATTCGTCAAAAACGAACAAACCCGAAGTTATCATGAAATCAAATACCAATTTTCATTGGCTCGATTACAATCGAATTAGACTAACAATTCGCCGAAAACTAACAATCTCGAAGTTATCACGAAATCAAAACCCACTTTTGAATGGGTCAATTCCAATCGAATTAGACTAGCAAGTCGCTAAAAACGAACAATCCCGAAGTTATCTTGAAATCAAAAACAACTTTTCATTGGGTCGATTCCAATCCAATTAGACTATCAATTCGCCAAAAACGAACAAACCCGAAGTTATCACAAAATAAAAAGCCACTTTTCATTTGCTCAATTCAAATCGAATTAGACTAGTAATTCGCCAAAAACGAACAAACCCGAAGTTATCAAGAAATAATAGGCCACTTTTCATTGGCTCAATTCCAATCCAATTATACTATAATTCGCTAAAAATGAACAAACCCGAAGTTCTCATGATATCAAATACCACTTTTCATTGGCTCGATTCCAATCGAATTAGACTAGCAATTCGCCAAAAATGAACGAATTTTTTCATTGGCTCAATTCCAATCCAATTATACTATAATTCGCTAAAAATGAACAAACCCGAAGTTATCACGAAATCAAAAGCCCCTTTTCATTGGCTCGATTCCAATCGAATTAGACTAGCAATTCGCCAAAAATGAACAAACCCGAAGTTATCACGAAATCAAAAGCCCCTTTTCATTGGCTCAATTCTAATCGAATTAGATTAGCAATTCGCCATAAACGAACAAACCCGAAGTTATCATGAAATCAAATACCTCTTTTCATTGGCTCGATTCCAATCGCATTAGACTAACAATTCGCCAAAAATGAACGATTTCGAAGTTATCATGTAATCAATAGCCACTTTTCATTGGGTCGATTCCAATCGAATTAGACTAGCAATTCGCTAAGAACGAACAATCCCAAATTTATCAAGAAATCAAAGGTCAATTTTCACTGGCTCGATTCCAATCAAATTAAACTACTAATTCGCCAAAATCGAACAAACCCGAAGTTATCATGAAATAAAAAAACCACTTTTCGTTGCTCGATTCTAATCGAATTAAACTACCAATTCTCCAAAAATGAACAAACTCTAAGTTATCATGAAATAAAAAACCACTATTCGTTGGACCGAGTCCAATTGAATTAGGCAGCAATTCGCCAAAAATGAACAGACCCGAAGTTATTTTGAAATCATAAACCACTTTTTGTTGGCTCGATTCCAATCGAATTAGACTAGCAATTCGCCAAAAACATACAAACCCGAAGTTATCATGAGATCAGATACCACTTTTCATTAGCTAGATTCCAATCGAATTAGACCAGCAATTTGCCAAAAATGAACAAATCCGAAGTTATCATGAAATCAAATACCACTTTTCATTGGCTATATTCCTATCGAATTGGACTAACAATTCGTCAAAAATGAACAAACCCGAAGTTATCAAGAAATCAAAAGCCACTTTTCATTGGCTCAATTCCAATCAAATTATACTATCAATTTGCAAAAAATGAACAAACCCGAAGTTATCATGATATCAAATACCACTTTTCATTGGCTCGATTCCAATCGAACTAGACTAGCAATTGGCCAAAAATGAACAAACCCGAAGTTATCATGAAATCAAAAACCACTTTTCATTGGGTCGATTCCAATCGAATTAGACTACCGAAGTTATCATGAAATCAAAAACCACTTTTCATTGGGTCGATTCCAATCGAATTAGACTAGCAATTCGCCAAAAATGAACAATCCCGAACTTATCATGAAATCAAAGACCACTTTTCATTGTGTCGATTCCAATCGAATTAGACTAGCAATTCGCCAAAAATGAACGAATCCGAAGTTATCACGAAATCAAAAGCCCCTTTTCATTTGCTCGATTCATATCGAATTAGACTAGTAATTCGTCAAAAACGAACAAACCCGAAGTTATCATGAAATCAAATACCAATTTTCATTGGCTCGATTAAAATCGAATTAGACTAACAACTCGTCGAAAACGAACAATCCCGAAGTCATCATGAATTCAAAACCCACTTTTCAATGGGTCGATTCCAATCGAATTAGACTTGCAAGTCCCTAAAAACGAACAATCCCGAAGTTATCATGAAATCAAAAAACACTTTTCATTGGGTCAATTCCAATCGAATTAGACTAGCAAGTCGCTAAAAATGAACAATCCCGAAGTTATCATGAAATCAAAAACCACTTCGAATTAGACTAGCAATTCGCCAAAAACGAACAAACTCGGAGTTATCACGAAATCAAAAGCCACTTTTCATTGCCTCGATTCCAACCGAATTAGACTAGCAGTTTGCTGTAAATGAACAAACCCGAAGTTATCATGAAATCAAATACCACTTTTCAATGGCTCGATTCCAATCGAATTAGACTAACAATTTTCCAAAAATGAACAATTTTGAAGTTATAATGAAATCAAAAACCACTTTTCATTGGGTCGATTCCTATCGAATTAGACTAGCAATTCGCTAAGAACGAACAATCTCGAAGTTATCATGGAATCAAAGGCCACTTTTCATTGGCTCGATTCCAATCGAATTAAACTAGCAATTCGCCAAAATCGAACAAACCCGAAGTTATCATGAAATAAAAAACCACTTTTCATTGCTCGATTCCAATCGAATTAAACTAGCAATTCGGCAAAAATGATCAAACTCGAAGTTATCATGAAATCAAAAACCACTATTCGTTGGATCGAGTACTATTGAATTAGACAGCAATTCGGCAAAAATGAACAAACCCGAAGTTATTTTGAAATCATAAACCACTTTTTGTTGGCTCGATTCCAATCTAATTAGACTAGCAATTCGCCAAAAACGTACAAACTCGAAGTTATCAAGAAATCAAAAACCACTTTTCAATGGGTCGATTCCAATCGAATTAGACTAGCAATTGGCCAAAAACGAACAAACCCGAAGTTATCATGAAATCAAAAGCCACTTTTCATTGGGTCGATTCCAATAGAATTAGACTCGCATTTCGCCAAAAATGAACAAACCCGAAGTTATCATGAAATCAAATACCACTTTTTATTGGCTAGATTCCAATCGAATTAGACTAGCAATTCGCCAAAAATGAACAAACCCGAAGTTATCAAAAAATCAAATACCACTTTTCATTGGCTATATTCCAATCGAATTGGACTAACAATTCGTCAAAAACGAACAAACCCGAAGTTATCAAGAAATCAAAAGCCACTTTTCATTGGCTCGATTCCTGCCCAATTAGACTAGCAATTCGCCAAAAATGAACAACCCCGAAGTTATCATGAAATCAAATACCACTTTTCATTGGCTGGATTCCAATCGAATTGGACTAGCAATTCGTAAAAAATGAACAAACCCAAAGTTATCAAGAAATCAAAAGCTACTTTTCATTGGCTCAATTCTAATCAAATTATACTAGCACTTTGCGAAAAATAAACAAACCCGAAGTTATCAAGATGTCAAATACTACTTTTCATTTGCTCGATTCTAATCGAATTAGACTAGCATTTCGCCAAAAATGATAAACCCAAAGTTATCATGAAATCAAATACCACTTTTCATTTGCTAGATTCCAATCGGATTAGACTAGCAATTCACTAAAAATAAACAAACCCGAAGTTATCATGAAATCAAAAACAACTTTTCATTGGGTCGATTCCATTCAACATAGACTAGCAATTCGCCAAACACGAACAATTCTGAAGTTATCATGAAATCAAAAACCACTTTTCATTCGGTCGATTCCATTCTAATTAGACTAGCAATTCGCAAAAAATGAACAAATCCAAAGTTATTACGAAATCAAAACCCACTTTTCATTTGCTCGATTCAAATCGAATTAGACTAGTAATTCATCAAAAACGAACAAACCCGAAGTTATCATGAAATCAAATACCAATTTTCATTGCCTCGATTGCAATCGAATTAGACTAACAATTTGCCGAAAATGAACAATCCCGAAGTTATCATGAAATCAAAAACCACTTTTCAATGGGTCGATTCGTATCGAATTAGACTAGCAAGTCACTAAAAATGAACAATCCCGAAGTTATCATGAAATCAAAAACCAGTTTTCATTGGGTCGATTCCAATCTAATTAGACTAGCAATTCGCTAAAAACGAACAAACCCGAAGTTATCACGAAATCAAAAGCCACTTTTCATTGGCTCGATTCCAATCGAATTAGACTAGCAATTCGCCATAAACGAACAAACCCGAAGTTATCATGAAATCAAATACCACTTTTCATTGTCTCGATTCGAATTGAATTAGACTAACAATTCGCCAAACACGAACAATTCCGAAGTTATTCTGAAATCAAAAACCACTTTTCATTGGGTCGATTCCAATCGAATTAGACTAGCAATTCGCTACGATTGAACAATCCTGAAATTATCATGAAATCAAAGGCCACTTTTCATTGGCTCGATTCCAATCGAATTAAACAAGCAATTCGCCAAAATCGAACAAACCCGAAGTTATCATGAAATAAAAAACCACTTTTCTCTGCTCGATTCCAATCGAATTAAACTAGCAATTCGCCAAAAACGATCAAACTTGAAGTTATCATGAAATCAAAAACCACTATTCGTTGGATCGAGTACAATTGAATTAGACAGCAATTCGCCAAAAATGAACAAACCCGAAGTTATTTTGAAATCATAAGCCACTTTTTGTTGGCTCGATTCCAATCTAAGTAGACTAGCAATTCGCTAAAAACGTACAAACCCGAAGTTATCATGAAATCAAAAGCCACTTTTCATTGGGTCGATTCCAATCGAATTAGACTAGCAATTGGCCAAAAACAAACAAACCCAAAGTTATCATGAAATCGAAAGCCACCTTTCATTGGGTCGATTCCAATCGAATTAGACTAGCATTTCGCCAAAAACGAACAAACCGGAAGTTATCATGAAACAAATACCACTTTTCATTGGGTCGATCCCAATCGAATTAGATTAGCAATTCGCAAAACACGAACAATTCTAAAGTTATCATGAAATCAAAAACCTCATTTCATTGGGTCGATTACAATCGAATTAGATAGCAATTCACCAAAAATGAACGAATCCAAAGTTATCATGAAATCAAAAACCACTTTTTGTTTACTCGATTCAAATCGAATTAGACTAGTAATTCGTTAAAAATGAACAAACTCGAAGATATCATGAAATCAAATACCAATTTTCATTGGCTTGATTACAATCGAATTAGACTAACAATTTGCCGAAAATGAACAATCCCGAAGTTATCATGAAATCAAAAACCACTTTTCAATGGGTCGATTCCTATCGAATTAGACTAGCAAGTCGCTAAAAATGAACAATCCCGAAGTATCGCGAAATCAAAAACGACTTTTCATTGGGTCGATTCCAATCGAATTAGACTAGCAATTCGTCAAAAACGAACAAACCCGAAGTTATCACGAAATCAAAAGCCACTTTTCATTAGCTCAATTCTAATCGAATTAGACTAGCAATTCACCAAAAACGAACAAACCCAAAGTTATCATGAAATCAAATACCACTTTCCATTGGCTCGATTCCAATCGAATTAGACTAACAATTCGCCAAAAAGAACAATTCCGAAGTTATAATGAAATCAAAAGCCACTTTTCATTGGCTCGATTCCAATCGAATTAGACTAACAATTCGCCAAAAAGAACAATTCCAAAGTTATAATGAAATCAAAAGCCACTTTTCATTGGGTTGATTCCAATCGAATTAGACTAGCAATTCGCTAAGAACGAACAATCCCGAAGTTATCATGATATCAAAAGCTACTTTTCATTGGCTCAATTTCAATCAAATTAAACTAGCAATTCGCCAAAATCGAACAAATCCAAAGTTATCATGAAATAAAAAACCACTTTTCGTTCCTCGATTCCAATCGAATTAAACTAGCAATTCGCCAAAAATGAACACACTCGAAGTTATCATGAAATCAAAATCCACTATTCGTTGGATCGAGTCCAATTAAATTAGACAACAATTTGCCAAAAATGAAAAAAACCCGAAGTTATTTTGAAATCATAAACCGCTTTTTGTTGGCTCGATTTCAATCGAATTAGACTAGCAATTCGCCAAAAATGTACAAACCCGAATTTGTCATGAAATCAAAAACCACTTTTCATTAGGTCGATTCCAATCGAATTAGACTAGCAATTGGCCAAAAATGAACAAACCCGAAGTTATCATGTAATCAAAAGCCAAACGAACAAACCCGAAGTTATCATGAATTCAAATACCACTTTTCATTGGCTAGATTCCAATCGAATTAGACTAGCAATTCGCCAAAAATGAACAAACCCGAAGTTATCATGAAATCAAAAGCTACTTTTCATTGGCTCGATTCCTGTCGAATTAGACTAGCAATTCGCCAAAAACGAACAACCCCGAAGTTATCATGAAATCAAATACCACTTTTCATCGGCTGGATTCCAATTGAATTGGACTAGCAATTCGTCGAAAATGAACAAACCCGAAGTTTTCAAGAAATCTAAAGCCACTTTTCATTGGCTCATTTCCAATCAAATTATACTAGTAATTCGTCAAAAATGAACAAACCCGAAGTTATCAAGATATCAAATACCACTTTTCATTAGCTCGATTCCATTCGAATTAGACTAGCAATTCGCCAAAAATGAACAAATCCAAAGTTATCACGAAATCAAAGGCCGCTTTTCATTTGCTCGATTCAAATCGAATTAGACTAGCAATTCGTCGAAAATGAACAAACACGAAGTTACCATTAAATCAAATACCAATTTTCAATGGCTCGATTACAATCGAATTAGACTAGCAAGTCGCTAAAAATGAACAATCTCGAAGTTATCATCAAAATCAAAAACCACTTTTCAATGGGTCGATTCCAACCGAATTAGACTAGCAAGTCGCTAAAAATGAACAATCCTGAAGTTATCATGAATTCAAAACCCACTTTTCAATGGGTCGATTCCAACCGAATTAGACTTGCAAGTCGCTAAAAATGAACAATCCCGAAGTTACGATGAAATCAAATACAACTTTTCATTAGCTCGATTCAAATCGAATTAGACTAACAATTCGCCAAAAACGAACAATTTCGAATTTATCATGAAATCAAAAATCACTTGTCATTGGGTCGATTCCAATCCAATTAGACTAGCAATTCCCCAAGAACGAACAATCCCAAAGTTATCATGAAATCAGAGGCCACTTTTCATTGGCTCAATTCCAATCGAATTAGACTAGCAATTCGCCAAAAACGTACAAACCCGAAGTTATCATGATATCAAATACCACTTTTCATTAGCTCGATTCCAATCTAATTAGACTAGCAATTCGCCAAAAATGAACAAACCCGAAGTTATCATGAAATCAAAAACCACTTTCCATTGGATCAATTCCAATCGAATTAGACTAGCAATTCGCCAAAAATGAACGAATTCGAAGTTATCACGAAATCAAAAGCAACTTTTCATTTGCTCGTTTCAAATCGAATTAGACTAGTAATTCGTCAAAAACGAACAAACCCGAAGTTATCATGAAATTAAATACCATTTTTCATTGGCTCGATTACAATCGAATTAGACTAACAACTCGTCGAAAACGAACAATCCCGAAGTTATCATGAATTCAAAACCCACTTTTCAATGGGTCGATTCCAATCGAATTAGACTTGCAAATCGCTAAAAATGAACAATCCCGAAGTTACCATGAAATCAAAAACCACTTTTCATTTGGTCGATTCCAATCGAATTAGACTAGCAATTCGCCATAAACGAAGAAACTCGTAGCTATCATAAAATCAAAAACTACTTTTCATTGGTTCGATTCCAATCGAATTAGACTAGCAATTCGTCAAAAATGAACAAATCCGAAGTTATCACGAAATGAAAAGCCACATTTTGTTGGCTCGATTCCAATCAAATTAGACTAGCAATTCGTCAAAAACGGACAAACCCAAAGTTATCACGAAATCAAAAGCCACTTTTCATTGGCTCAATTCTAATCGAATTAGACTAGCAATTCACCATAAACGAACAAACCCAAAGTTATCATGAAATCAAATACCACTTTCCATTGGCTCGATTCCAATCGAATTAGACTAACAATTCGCCAAAAAGAACAATTCCGAAGTTATAATGAAATCAAAAGCCACTTTTCATTGGCTCGATTCCAATCGAATTAGACTAACAATTCGCCAAAAAGAACAATTCCAAAGTTATAATGAAATTAAAAGCCACTTTTCATTGGGTTGATTCCAATCGAATTAGACTAGCAATTCGCTAAGAACGAACAATCCCGAAGTTATCATGATATCAAAGGCTACTTTTCATTGGCTCGATTTCAATCAAATTAAACTAGCAATTCGCCAAAATCGAACAAATCCATAGTTATCATGAAATAAAAAACCACTTTTCGTTCCTCGATTCCAATCGAATTAAACTAGCAATTCGCCAAAAATGAACACACTCGAAGTTATCATGAAATCAAAATCCACTATTCGTTGGATCGAGTCCAATTAAATTAGACAACAATTTGCCAAAAATGAAAAAAACCCGAAGTTATTTTGAAATCATAAACCGCTTTTTGTTGGCTCGATTTCAATCGAATTAGACTAGCAATTCGCCAAAAATGTACAAACCCGAATTTGTCATGAAATCAAAAACCACTTTTCATTAGGTCGATTCCAATCGAATTAGACTAGCAATTGGCCAAAAATGAACAAACCCGAAGTTATCATGTAATCAAAAGCCAAACGAACAAACCCGAAGTTATCATGAATTCAAATACCACTTTTCATTGGCTAGATTCCAATCGAATTAGACTAGCAATTCGCCAAAAATGAACAAACCCGAAGTTATCATGAAATCAAAAGCTACTTTTCATTGGCTCGATTCCTGTCGAATTAGACAGCAATTCGCCAAAAACGAACAACCCCGAAGTTATCATGAAATCAAATACCACTTTTCATTGGCTGGATTCCAATTGAATTGGACTAGCAATTCGTCGAAAATGAACAAACCCGAAGTTTTCAAGAAATCAAAAGCCACTTTTCATTGGCTCAATTCCAATCAAATTATACTAGCAATTCGCCAAAAATGAACAAACCCGAAGTTATCAAGATATCAAATACCACTTTTCATTAGCTCGATTCCATTCGAATTAGACTAGCAATTCACCAAAAATGAACAAATCCAAAGTTATCACGAAATCAAAGGCCACTTTTCATTTGCTCGATTCAAATCGAATTCGACTAGCAATTCGTCGAAAATGAACAAACACGAAGTTACCATTAAATCAAATACCAATTTTCAATGGCTCGATTACAATCGAATTAGACTAGCAAGTCGCTAAAAATGAACAATCTCGAAGTTATCATGAAATCAAAAACCACTTTTCAATGGGTCGATTCCAACCGAATTAGACTAGCAAGTCGCTAAAAATGAACAATCCTGAAGTTATCATGAATTCAAAACCCACTTTTCAATGGGTCGATTCCAACCGAATTAGACTTGCAAGTCGCTAAAAACGAACAATCCCGAAGTTATGATGAAATCAAATACAACTTTTCATTGGCTCGATTCAAATCGAATTAGACTAACAATTCGCCAAAAACGAACAATTTCGAATTTATCATGAAATCGAAAACCACTTTTCATTGGGTCGATTCCAATCCAATTAGACTAGCAATTCCCCAAGAATGAACAATCCCAAAGTTATCATGAAATCAGAGGCCACTTTTCATTGGCTCAATTCCAATCGAATTAGACTAGCAATTCGCCAAAAACGTACAAACCCGAAGTTATCATGATATCAAATACCACTTTTCATTAGCTCGATTCCAATCTAATTAGACTAGCAATTCGCCAAAAATGAACAAACCCGAAGTTATCATGAAATCAAAAACCACTTTCCATTGGATCAATTCCAATCGAATTAGACTAGCAATTCGCTAAAAATGAACGAATTCGAAGTTATCACGAAATCAAAAGCCACTTTTCATTTGCTCGATTCAAATCGAATTAGACTAGTAATTCGTCAAAAACGAACAAACCCGAAGTTATCATGAAATCAAATACCATTTTTCATTGGCTCGATTACAATTGAATTAGACTAACAACTCGTCGAAAATGAACAATCCCGAAGTTATCATGAATTCAAAACCCACTTTTCAATGGGTTGATTCCAATCGAATTAGACTTGCAAATCGCTAAAAAAGAACAATCCCGAAGTTACCATGAAATCAAAAACCACTTTTCATTTGGTCGATTCCAATCGAATTAGACTAGCAATTCGCCATAAACGAAGAAACTCGTTGTTATCATAAAATCAAAAACTACTTTTCATTGGTTCGATTCCAATCGAATTAGACTAGCAATTCGTCAAAAATGAACAAATCCGAAGTTATCACGAAATGAAAAGCCACATTTTGTTGGCTCGATTCCAATCAAATTAGACTAGCAATTCGTAAAAAATGAACAAACCCGAAGTTATCATGAAATCAAAGACCAATTTTCATTGGCTCGATTACAATCGAATTAGACTAAAAATTTGCCGAAAACGAACAATCCGGAAGTTATCATGAAATCAAAAACCACTTTTCAATGGGTCGATTCCAACCAAATTAGACTAGCAAGTCGCTAAAAATGAACAATCGCGAAGTTATCATGAATTCAAAACCCACTTTTCAATGGGTCGATTCCAATCGAATTAGACTTGCAAGTCGCTAAAAATGAACAATCCCGAAGTTATCATGAAATCAAATACAACTTTTCATGGGCTCGATTCAAATCGAATTAGACTAACAATTCGCCAAAAACGAACAATTTCGAATTTATCATGAAATCAAAAACCACTTTTCATTGGGTCGATTCCAATCCAATTAGACTAGCAATTCGCTAAGAAAGAACAATTCTAAAGTTATCATGAAATCAGAGGCCACTTTTCATTGGCTCAATTCCAATCGAATTAAACTAGCAATTCGCCAAAATCGAACAAACCCTAAGTTATCATGAAATAAAAAACCACTTTTCGTTGCTCGATTCAAATCGAATTAAACTAGCAATTCGCCAAAAACGAACAAACTGGAAGTTATCATGAAATCAAAAATTACTATTCGTTGGATCGAGTCCAATTGAATTAGACAGCTATTCGCCAAAAATGAACAAACCCGAAGTTATTATGAAATCATAAACCACTTTTTGTTGGCTCGATTCCAATCGAATTAGACTAGCAATTTGCCAAAAACGTACAAACCCGAAGTTATCATGAAATCAAAAACCACTTTTCATTGAGTCGATTCCAATCGAATTAGACTAGCAATTGGCTAAAAACGAACAAATCCGAAGTTATCATGAAATCAAAAGTCAGTTTTCATTTGCTCGATCCCAATCGAATTAGACTAGCGTTTCGCCAAAAATGAACAGACCCGAAGTTATCATGAAATCAAAAACCACTTTCCATTGGTTAGATTCCAATCGAATTAGACTTGCAATTCGCCAAAAATGAACATACCTGAAGTTATCATGAAATCAAAAGCCACTTTTCATTGGCTCGATTCCTATCGAATTAGACTAGAAATTCGCCAAAAATGAACAACCCCGAAGTTATCATGAAATCAAATACCACTTTTCATTGGCTAGATTCCAATCGAATTAGACTAGCAATTCGCCAAAAACAAACAAACTCGAAGTTATCAAGAAATCAAATCCCACTTTTCATTGGCTAGATTCCAATCGAATTAGACTAGCAATTCGCCAAAAAGGAACAAACCCGAAGCTATCATGAAATCAAAAGACACTTTTCATTGGCTCGATTCCTACCGAATTAGACTAGCAATTCGCCAAAAGAGAACATCCCCGAAGTTATCATGAAATCAAATACCACTTTTAATTGGCTAGATTCCAATCGAATTAGACTAGCAATTCGCCAAAAATGAACAAACCCAAGTTATCATGAAATCAAAAGCCACTTTTCACTAGCTCAATTCCTGCCAAATTACACTAGCAATTCGCCAAAAATGAACAACCCCGAAGTTATCATGAAATCAAATACCACTTTTCATTGGCTAGATTCCAATCGAATTAGACTAGCAATTCGCCAAAAATGAACAAACCCGAAGTTATCAAGAAATCAAAAGCCACTTTTCATTGGCTCAATTCCAATCCAATTAGACGAGCAATTCGCCAAAAATGAACAAACCTGAAGTTATCATGATATAAAATACCACTTTTCATTGGCTAGATTCCAATCGAATTAGACTAGCAATTTGTATAAAAGAACAATCCTGAAGTTACCATGAAATAAAAAACCACTTTTAATTTGTCGATTCCAATCGAATTAGACTAGCAATTCTCCAAAAATGAACAAACCTGAAGTTATCACGAAATCAAAAGCCAATTTTCATTTGCTCGATTCAAATCGAATTAGACTAGTGATTCGTCAAGACACGAACAACCCCGAACTTATCATGAAATCAAATACCAATTTTCATTGGCTCGATTACAATCGAATTAGACTAACAATTCTCCGAAAACGAACAATCCTGAAGTTACCATGAATTCAAAACCCACTTTTCAATGGGTCAATTCCAATCGAATTAGACTAGCAAGTCACTAAAAAGGAACAATCCCAAAGTTATCATGAGATCAAAAATCACTTTTCATGGGGTCGATTCCAATCGAATTAGACTAGCAATTCGCTAAAAATGAAGAAACCCGAAGTTATCATGAAATCAAAAACTACTTTTCATTGGTTCGATTCCAATCGAATTAGACCAGCAATTCGCCAAAAATGAACAAATTCGAAGTTATCATGAAATCAAAAGCCACTTTTCATTTGCTCGATTCAAATCGAATTAGACTAGCAATTCGTCAAAAACGAACAAACCCGAAGTTATCATGAAATCAAATACCAATTTTCAGTGGCTCGATTACAATCGAATTGACTAACAATTTGTCGAAAATGAACAATCCCAAAGTTATCATTAAATCAAAAACCGCTTTTCAATGGGTCGATTCCTATCGAATTAGACTAGCTAGTCGCTAAAAATGGACAATCCCGAAGTTATCATGAAATCAAAAACCACTTTTCATTGGGTCGATTCCAATCGAGTTAGACTAGCAATTCCCCAAAAACGAACAAACCAGAAGTTATCACGAAATCAAAAGCCACTTTTCATTGGCTCAATTCTAATCGAATTAGACTAGCAATTCGCCATAAATGAACAAACCCAAAGTTATCATGAAATCAAATACCACTTTTCATTCGGTCGATTCCAATCGAATTAGACTAGCAATTAGCTAAGAACGAACAATCCCGAAGTTCTCATGAAATGAAAGGCCACTTTTCATTGGCTCGATCCCAATTGAATTAAACTAGCAATTCGCCAAAATCGAACAAACCCGAAGTTATCATGAAATAAAAAACCAATTTTCGTTGCTCGATTCCAATCGAATTAAACTAGCAATTCGCCAAAAATGAATAAACTCGAAGTTATCATTAAATCAAAAGCCACTATTCGTTGGATCGAGTCGAATTGAATTAGACAGCAATTCGCCAAAAATGAACAAACCCAAAGTTATTTTGAAATCATAAACCACATTTTGTTGGCTCGATTCCAATCGAATTAGACCAGTAATTCGCCAAAAATGTACAAACCCGAAGCTATCATGAATCAAAAACCACTTTTCATTGGGTCGATTCCAATCGAATTAGACTAGCAATTGGCCAAAAACGAACAAACCCGAATTTATCATGAAATCAAAAGCCAGATTTCATTGGCTCGATTCCAATCGAATTAGACTAGCAATTCGCCAAAAACGAACAAATCCGTAGTTATCATGAAATCAAATACCACTTTTCATTGGCACAATTCCAATCGAATTAGACTAGCATTTCACCAAAAATGAACAAACCCGAAGTTATCATGAAATCAAATACCACTTTTCATTGGCTAGATTCCAATCGACTTAGACTAGCAATTCGCCAAAAATGAACAAACCCGAAGTTATCATGAAATCAAAAGCCACTTTTCATTGGCTCGAATCCTACCTAATTAGACTAGCAATTCGGCAAAAATGAACAACCTCGAAGTTATCATGAAATCAAATTCCACTTTTCATTTGCTAGATTCCAATCGAATTGGACTACCAATTCCCCAAAAATGAACAAACCCGAAGTTATAATGAAATCAAAAGCCACTTTTCATTGGCTAGATTCCTACCGAATTAGACTAGCAATTCACCAAAAATGAACAACCCCGAAGTTATTATGAAATCAAATACCACTTTTCATCGGCTAGATTCCAATCGAATTAGACTAGCAATTCGCCAAAAATGAACAAACCCGAAGTTATCAAGAAATCAAAAGCCACTTTTCATTGGCTCGATTCCAATCGAATTAGACTAGCAATTCGCCAAAAATGAACAAACCCGAAGTTATCAAGAAATCAAAAGCCACTTTTCATTGGCTCAATTCCAATCAAATTATACTAAAAATTCGCCAAAAATGAACAATCCTGAAGTTATCATGAAATCAAAAGCCAATTTTCGTTGGCTCGATTCCAATCGAATTAGACTAGCATTTCACAAAAAATGAACGAATCCGAAGTTATCACGAAATCAAAAGCCACTTTTCATTGGCTCCATTCTAATCGAATTAGACTAGCAATTCCACATAAATGAACAAACCCGAAGTTATCATGAAATCAAATACCACTTTTCGTTTGCTCGACTCCAATTGAATTAGAAAACAATTCGCAAAAAATGAACAATTCCGAAGTTATCATGAAATCAAAAACCACTTTTCATTCAGTCGATTCCAATCGAATTAGACTAGCAATTGGCTAAGAACGAACAATCCCAAAGTTATCATGAAATCAAAGGCCACCTTTCATTGGCTCGATCCCAATCGAATTAAACTAGCAATTCGCCAAAATTGAACAAACTCGAAGTTGTCATGAAATAAAAAACCACTTTTCGTTGCTCGATTCCAATCGAATTAAACTAGAAATTCGCCAAAAACGAATAAACTCGAAGTTATCATGAAATCAAAAGCCACTATTCGTTGGATCGAGTTGAATTGAATTAGACAGTAATTCGCCAAAAATGAACAAACCCAAGTTATTTTGACATCATAAACCACTTTTTGTTGGCTCGATTCCAATCGAATTAGACCAGTAATTCGCCAAAACGTACAAACTCGAAGCTATAATGAAATCAAAAACCACTTTTCATTGGCTCGATTCCAATCGAATTAGACTAGCAATTCGCCAAAAACGAACAAACCCGAAGTTATCATGAAATCAAAAACCACATTTCATTGGCTCGATTCCAATCGAATTAGACTAGCAATTCGCCAAAAACGAACAAACCCGAAGTTATCATGAAATCAAATGCCAGTTTTCATTGGGTCGATTCCAATCGAATTAGACTAGCAATTCGCTAAAAACGAACAAACCCGTAGTTATCATGAAATCAAATACCACTTTTCATTGGCTCGATTCCAATCGAATTAGACTAGCATTTAGCCAAAAATGAACAAACCCGAAGTTATCAAGAAAATCAAATACCACTATTCATTGGCTAGATTCCAACCGAATTAGACAAGCAATTCGCCAAAAATGAACAAACCCGAAGTTATCATGAAATCAAAAGCCACTTTTCGTTGCCTCGATTCATACCGAATTAGACTAGCAATTCGCCAAAAATGAACAACCCTGAAGTTATCACGAAATCAAATACCACTTTTCATTTGCTAGATTCCAATCGAATTACACTAGCAATTCCCCAAAAATGAACAAACCCAAAGTTATCATGAAATCAAAAACCACTTTACATTGGCTCGATTCCTTCCGAATTAGACTAGCAATTCGCCAAAAATGAACAACCCCAAAGTTATCATGCAATCAAATACAACTTTTCATTGGCTAGATTCCAATCGAATTAGACTAGCAATTCACCAAAAAGAACAAACCTGAAGTTATCAAGAAATCAAAAGCCACTTTTCATTGGCTCAATTCCAATCAAATTATACTAAAAATTCGCCAAAAATGAACAAACCCGAAGTTATCATGATATCAAATAGTACTTTTCATTGGCTCGATTCCAATCGAATTAGACTAGCAATTCGCTAAAAACGAACAAACCCGAAGTTATCGTGAAATCAAAAACCACTTTTCATTGGGTCGATTCCAATCGAATTAGACTATCAATTCGCCAAAAACGAACAACCCCGAACTTATCATGAAATCAAATACCACTTTTCATTGGCTAGATTCCAATCGAATTAGACTAGTAATTTGCCAAAAACGAACAAACCCGAAGTTATCAAGAAATCAAAAGCCACTTTTCATTGGCTCAATTCCAATCAAATTATACTAACAATTCGCCAAAAATGAACAAACCCGAAGTTATCATGATACCAAATACCACTTTTCATTGGCTCGATTCCAATCGAATTAGACTAGCAATTCGCCAAAAACGAACAAACCCAAAGTTATCATGAAATCAAATGCCAGTTTTCATTGGGTCGATTCCAACCGAATTAGACTAGCAATTCGCTAAAAATGAACAAACCCGTAGTTATCATGAAATCAAATACCACTTTTCATTGGCTCGATTCCAATCGAATTAGACTAGCATTTAGCCAAAAATGAACAAAGCCGAAGTTATCAAGAAATCAAATGCCACTTTTCATTGGCTAGATTCCAATCGAATTAGACTAGCAATTCGCCAAAAATGAACAAACCCGAAGTTATCTAGATTCCAATCGAATTAGACTAGCAATTCCTCAAAAATGAACAAACCCAAAGTTATCATGAAATCAAAAGCCACTTTTCATTGGCTCGACTCCTTCCGAATTAGACTAGCAATTCGCCAAAAACGAACAACCCCAAAGTTATCATGAAATCAAATACAACTTTTCATTGGCTAGATTCCAATCGAATTAGACTAGCAATTCGCCAAAAAGAACAAACCCGAAGTTATCAAGAAATCAAAAGCCACTTTTCATTAGCTCAATTCCAATCAAATTATACTAAAAATTCGCCAAAAATGAACAAACCCGAAGTTATCATAATATCAAATACTACTTTTCATTGGCTCGATTCCAATCGAATTAGACTAGCAATTCGCCAAAAAGAACAAACCCAAAGTTATCGTGAAATCAAAAACCACTTTTCATTTGCTCGATTCAAATCGATTTAGACTAGTAATTCATCAAAAATGAACAAACCCGAAGATATCATGAAATCAAATAACAATTTTCATTGGCTCGATTACAATCGAATTAGTCTAAAATTTTGCCAAAAATGAACAATCCCGAAGCTATCATGAAATCAAAAATCACTTATCAATGGGTCGATTCCATTCGAATTAGACTAGCAAGTCGCTAAAAATGAACAAACCCGAAGTTATTACGAAATCAAAAGCTACTTTTCATTGGCTCGATTCTAATCGAATTAGACTAGCAATTCGCCGTAAACGAACAAATTCGAAGTTATCATGAAATCAAATACCACTTTTCATTGGCTCGATTCTAATCGAATTAGACTGACAATTCGTCAAAAACGAACAATTCCGAAGTTATCATGAAATCAAAAACGACTTTTCATTGGGTCAATTCCAATCGAATTAGACTAGCAATTCGCTAAGAACGAACAATCCCGAAGTTATCATGAAATCAAAGGCCACTTTTCAATGGCTCGATTCCAATCGAATTAAACTAGCAATTCGCCAAAATCGAACAAACCCGAAGTTATCATGAAATAAAAAACCACTTTTCGTTGCTCGGTTCCAATCGAATTAAACTAGCAATTCGCCAAAATCGAACAAACCCGAAGTTATCATGAAATCAAAGGCCACTTTTCAATGGCTCGATTCCAATCGAATTAGACTAGCAATTCGCTAAGAACGAACAATCCCGAAGTTATCATGAAATCAAAGGCCACTTTTCAATGGCTCGATTCCAATCGAATTAGACTAGCAATTCGCTAAGAACGAACAATCCCGAAGTTATCATGAAATAAAAAACCACTTTTCGTTGCTCGATTCCAATCGAATTAAACTAGCAATTCGCCAAAAACGAACAAACTCGAAGTTATCAAGAAATCAAAAATCACTATTCGTTGGATTGAGTCCAATTGAATTAGACAGCTATTCGCCAAAAATGAACAAACCCGAAGTTATTTTGAAATCATAAACCACTTTTTGTTGGCTCAATTCCAATCGAATTAGACTAGCAATTTGCCAAAAACGTACAAATCCGAAGTTATCATGAAATCAAAAACCACTTTTCATTGGGTCGATTCCAGTTGAATTAGACTAGCAATTGGCCAAAAATGAACAAACCCAACGTTATCATGAAATCAAAAGCCGCTTTTCATTGGCTCGATTCCAACTGAATTAGACTAGCATTTCGCCAAAAACGAACAAACCAGAAGTTATCATGAAATCAAATACCACTTTTCATTGGCTCCATTACAATCGAATTAGACTAGCATTTCGCCAAAAACGAACAAACCCGATGTTATCATGAAATCAAATACCACTTTTCATTGGCTAGATTCCAATCGAATTAGACTAGCAATTTACCAAAAATGAACGAAGCCGAAGTTTTCATGAAATCAAAAGCCACTTTTCATTGGCTCGATTTCAATCAAATTAGACTAGCAATTCGCCAAAAAACGAACAAACCCGAAGTCATCGTGAAATCAAAAATCACATTTTGTTGGCTCGATTCCAATCGAATCAGACTAGCAACTCGACAAAAAGGAACAAACCCGATGTTATCAAGAGATCAAACTCCACTTCTGATTGGCTCGATTCCAATCGAATTAGACTAGCAATTCACCAAAAATGAACAAACCCAAAGTTATCATAAAATCAAAAACCACTTTTCATTGGCTTAATTCCAATCGAATTAGACAAAAAATTCGTTAAGAACGAACAAACCCTGAGTTTTCATGAAATCAAAAGCTGCTTTTCATTGGCTCGATTCTAATAGAATTAGGCTAGTAATTGGATAAAAATGAACAAACCCGAAGTTGTCATGAAATCAAAAATCACTTTTCATTGGCTCGATTCCAATCGAATTAGACTAGCAATTTGCCCAAAAGGAACAAACTCGAAGTTATCATGAAATCAAAAACCACTTTTCAAAGGCTTGATTACAATCGAATTAGACTAGCAATTCGCAAAAAACAAACAAACCCGAAGTTATCTTGAAATTAAAAGCCGCTTTTCAACTGTTCGATTCCAATCGAATTAAACTAGCAATTTGCCAAAAATGAACAAACCCGAAGTTATCATAAAATCAAAAGCCACTTTTAACTGGCTTGATTCCTATCGAATTACACTAGCTATCCTCCAAAAATGAACAAACCCAAAATTATGATGAAATTAAAAATAACTTTTCGTTGGCTCAATTCGAATCGAATTGGACTAGCAATTCGCAAAAAATGAACAAACCTGAATTTACCTTGAAATGAAAAACCACTTTTCATTGGCTATATTCTAATTGAATTGACTAGTAATTCGCCAAAAAAAAACCCAAAGTTATCATGAAATCAAAACCCCTTTTTATTGGCTCGATTCCAATCGAATTAGACTAGCAATTCGTCAAAAACGAACAGTCATGTAGCATGAAATCAAAAACCACATTTCGTTGGCTCGATTCCAACCGAATTAGACTAGCAATTCGCCAAAAATGAACAAATCGAAAGTTATCATGAAATAAAAAACATTTTTCATTGGCTCGATTCCAATCGAATTAGACTAGTAATTCACCAACACGAACAAACCCTAAGTTATCATGAAAGCAAAAACCACTTTTCATTGGCTCGATTCCAATCGAATTAGACTAGCAATTCGCCAAAAATGAACAAACGCGAGGTTATCATGATATCAAAAGCCACTTTTCATTGGCTCGATTCCAATCGAATTAGACTAGAAATTCGCCAAAAACCAACAAACCCGAAGTTATCATGAAATCAAAAATCACTTTTCATTGGCTCAATTCCTATTGAATTAGACTAGCAATTCGCCAAAAATAAACAAACCTGAAGTTATCATGAAATCAAAAATCACTTCTCATTGGTTCGATTCCAATCGAATTAGACTAGCAATTTTCAAAAAACAAAATGAACCCGAAGTTATCGTGAAATCAAAAACCACATTTTATTGGCTCGATTCCAATCGAATCATACTAGCAATTCGACAATAAGGAACAAACACGAAGTTATCAAGAGATCAAAATCCACTTCTCATTGGCTCAATTCCAATCGAATTAGACTAGCAATTTGTCAAAAATGAACAAACCCGAAGCTATCATGAAATCAAAAACTACTTTTCATTGGCTCGATTCCAGTCGAATTAGACTAGCAATTCGCCAAAATGGAACAAACCCAAAGTTATCATGAAAGCAAAAACCACTTTTCGTTGGATCAATTCCAATCAAATTAGACAAGCAATTCGCCAAGAACGAACAAACCCTAAGTTTTCATGAAATCAAAAGCTGCTTTTCATTGGCTCGGATTCTAATCAAATTAGACTAGTAATTAGCAAAAAATGAACAAATCCAAAGTTCTCATGAAATCAAAAACCACTTTTCGTTGGCTCGATTCCAATCGAATTAGACTAGCAATTTGCCCAAAAGGAACAAACTCGAAATTATCATGAAATCAAAAACCACTTTTCAAAGGCTCGATTACAATCGAATTAGACTAGCAATTCCCAAAAAACAATCAAACCCAAAGTTATCATGAAATCAAAGACCACTTTTCATTGGCTCGATTCCAATCGAATTAGACAAGCAATTCGTCAAGAACGAACAAACCCTAAGTTTTCATGAAATCAAAAGCTGCTTTTCATCGGCTCGATTCCAACAGAATTAGACTAGCGATTCGCCAAAAATGAACAAATCAGAAGTTATCATGAAATCAAAAACCGCTTTTCATTGGCCCGATTCCAATCGAATTAGACTAGCAATTTTGCCAAAAAGGAACAAACCCAAAGTTATCATGAATGCAAAAATCACTTTTCATTAGCTCGATTCCAATAGAATTAGACTAGCCATTCGCCAAAAATGAACAAACTCGAGGTTATCATGATATCAAAAGCCACTTTTCATTGGCTCGATTCCAGTCGAATTAGACTAGAAATTCGCCAAAAACCAACAAACCCGAAGTTATCATGAAATCAAAAACCACTTTTCATTGGCTCAATTCCAATCGAATTAGACTAGCAATTCGCCAAAAATGAACAAACCTGAAGTTATCATGAAATCAAAAACCACTTTTCATTGGCTCAATTCCAATCGAATTAGACTAGCAATTCGCCAAAAATGAACAAACCTGAAGTTATCATGAAATCAAAAACCACTTCTCATTGGTTCGATTCCATTCGAATTAGACTAACAATTCGCCAACAACAAACAAACCCGAAGTAATCGTGAAATCAAAAACCACATTTTATTGGCTCGATTCAAATCGAATAAGATTAATAATTCGACAAAAAGGAACAAACCCGATGTTATCAAGAGATCAAAATCCACTTCTGATTGGCTCAATTCCAATCGAATTAGACTAGCAATTCGTTAAAAATGAACAAACCCGAAGCTATCATAAAAACAAAAACCACTTTTTATTGGCTCGATTCGTATCGAATTAGACAAGTAATTGGCCAAAAACCAAACAAACCCGAAGTTATCGTGAAATTAAAAACCACTTTTCATTAGCTCCATTCCAATCGAATTAGACTACCGATTCGCCAAAAATGAACAAACTCGAAGTTATCATTAAATCTAAAACTACTTTTGGATGCCTCCATTCGAATCGAATTAGACTAGCAATTCGCCAAAAACGAACAACCTAGAAGTTATTATAAATCAAAAACCACTTTTCATTGGCTCGAATCCAATCGAATTAGACTAGCAATTTGCCAAAAACGAACAAACCCGAAGTTATCATGAAATCAAAATCCACCTTTCTTTTTGCTTGATTCCAATCGAATTAGACTATCAATTCGCCAAAAATGAACAAACGTGAAGTTATCATGAAATCAAAAACCACTTCTCATTGGCTCGATTCCAATCGAATTAGACTAGCAATTCGCAAAAAATGAACAAACCCGAAGTCATCATGAAATCAAAATCCACTTCTCATTGTCTAGATTCCAATCGAATTAGACTAGCAATTCGCAAAAAACGAACAAACCCGAAGTCATCATGAAATCAAAAACCACTTTGCGTTGGCTCGTTCTAGTCGTGTTTGACTAGCAATTCGCCAAAAACGAACAAACCCTAAGTTTACTGGAAATCAAAAACCACTTTTTGTTGGCTCGAATCCAATCAAATTAGCCTAGCAATTCGCTAAAAAAGAACAATCTCGAAGTTATCATGAAAACAAAAACCACATTTTATTGGCTCGATTCGAATTGAATCAGACTAGCAATTCGACAAAAAGGAACAAACCCGTTGTTATCAAGAGATCAAAATCCACTTCTGATTGGCTTGATTCCAATCAAATTAGACTAGCAATTCATCAAAAATGAACAAACCAGAAGCTATCATGAAATCAAAAACCACTTTTCATTGGCTCAATTCGTATCGAATTAGACTAGCGATTCGTAAAAAATGAACATACCCGAAGTTATAGTGAAATCAAAAACCACTTTTCATTGGCTCGATTCTAATCGAATTAGACTAGCAATTCGCAAAAAATGAACAAACCTTAAGTTATCATTAAATCTAAAACCACTTTTGGTTGCCTCCATTTGAATCGAATTAGACCAGCAATTCGCCAAAAACGAACAACCTAGAAGTTATTATAAATCAAAAACCACTTTTCATTGGCTCGAATACAATCGAATTAGACTAGCAATTCGCCAAAAACGAACAAACCCGAAGTTATCATTAAATCAAAATCCACCTTTCTTTTTGCTTGATTCCAATCGAATTAGACTATCAATTCGCCAAAAATGAACAAACGTGAAGTCATCATGAAATCAAAAACCACTTCTCATTGGCTCGATTCCAATCGAATTAGACTAGCAATTTGCAAAAAATGAACAAACCCGAAGTCTTCAAGAAATCAAAATCCACTTCTCATTGTCTTGATTCCAATCGAATTAGACTGGCAATTCGCAAAAAACAAACAAACACGAAGTCATCATGAAATCAAAGACCACTTTACGTTGGCTCGTTCCAGTCGTGTTAGACTAGCAATTCACCAAAAATGAACAAACCCTAAATTTTCATGAAATCAAAAACCACTTTTTGTTGGCTCGAATCCAATCGAATTAGCCTAGCAATTCGCCAAAAAAGAACAATCCCGAAGTTATCATGAAAACAAAAACCAATTTTCATTGGCCTGATTCGTATCGAATTAGACTAGTGATTCGCCAAAAACGAACAAACCCGAAGTTATCGTGAAATCAAAAACCACTTTTCATTGGCTCGATTCCAATCAAATTAGACTACCTATTCGCCAAAAACGAACAAACCCGAAGTTATCATGAGTTCAAAATCCACTTTTCATCGCTCGATTCCAATCGAATTAGACAAGCAATTCGCCAAAAATGAAAAAACCCAAATTTAACATGAAATCAAAAACACTTTTCATTGGATCGATTCCAATCGAATTTCACTAGCAATTAGCAAAAATGAACAAACCCGATCGTGAAATCAAAAGCCACTTTTCCTTGGCTCGATTTCAATCGAATTAGACTAGCAATTCGCCAAAAACGAACAAATGGGAAGTTATCATGAAATCAGTAGCCACTTTTCAATGGCTCGATTCCAATCGAATTACACTAGCAATTCGCAAATAATGAGCAAACTGAAGTTATTATGAAATCAAAAGCCACATTTCATTGGCTCGATTCAAATCGAATTAGACTAGCTATCCGCCAAAAATGAACAAACCCGAAGTTATCTTAAAATTAAAAACAACTTTTCATTTGCTCGATTCCAAGCGAATTAGATTCGCAATTCGCCGAAAATGAACAAACCTGAAGTTTCATGAAATGAAAAACCACTTTTCATTGGCTCGATTCCAATCTAATTACACTAGAACTTCGCCAAAAAAATCAAACCGAAGTTATCATGAAATCAAAAACCATTTTTTATTAGCTTGATTCCAATCGAATTAGACTAGCAATTCTCCAAAAATGAACAAACCCAAAGTTATCATTAAATCAAAAACCACCTTTCTAATGACTCGATTACAATTGAATTAGACTAGCAATTCGCCAAAAACAAGCAAACCCTAAGTTATCATGAAATCAAAAACAACTTTTGATTTGCTCGATTCCAATCGAATTAGACTAGTAAATCGTCAACCACGAACAAACCTGAAGTTATTGTGAAATCAAAATTTAATTTTCATTGGCTCGATTCCAACCGAATAAGACTAGCAGTTCGCCAAAAACAAACAAACCCGAGGTTATCATGAGATCAAAATCCACTTTTCATGGGCTCAATTCCAATCGAATTAGACAAGAAATTCGCCAAAAATGAACAAACCTGAATTTATAATGAAATCAGAAACCACTTTTCATAGGAACGATTCCAATCGAATTAGACTAGCAATTATCCAAAAACGAACAAACCCGATCATGAAATCAAAAGCCACTTTTCATTGGCTCGATTCCAATCGAATTAGACTAGCAATTCGCCAAAAATGAACAAACCGGAAGTTATCATGAAATCAAAAATACTTTTCATTGGCACGATTCCAATAAAATTAAACAAGAAATTCGACAAAAACCAACAAACCCGAAGTTATCATGAAATCAAAAACCACTTTTCATTGGCTCAATTCCAATAGAATTAGACTAGTAATTCGACAAAAACCAACAAACTTGAAATTATCATGAAATCAAAAACCACTTCTCATTGGCTCGATTCCAATCGAATTAGAATAGCAATACGCCAAAAAAGAACAAACACTGAGTTATCGTGAAATCAAAAACCACTTTCATTGGCTCGACTCCAATCAAATTAGACTAGCAATTAGCCAAAAATGAACAAACTCGAAGTTATCATGAAATCAAAAGCCTCTTTTCAATTGTTCGACTCCAATCGAATTAGACTAGCAATTTGCCAAAAATGAACAAATCCGAAGTTAACATAAAATCAAAAGCCACTTTTCATTGGCTTGATTCCTATCGAATTAGACTAGAAATTCGCCAAAAACGAACAACCCCGAAGTTATCATGAAATCAAATATCACTTTTCATTGGCTAGATTCCAATTGAATTAGACTAGCAATTAGCAAAAACGAACAAACCCGATCATGAAATCGAAAGCCACTTTTCATTGGCTCGATTTCAATCGAATTAGACTAGCAATTCGCCAAAAACGAACAAATGGGAAGTTATCATGAAATCAAAAGCCACTTTTCAATGGCTCGATTCCAATCGAATTACACTAGCAATTCGCAAATAATGAGCAAACTGAAGTTATTATGAAATCAAAAGCCACATTTCATTGGCTCGATTCAAATCGAATTAGACTAGCTATCCGCCAAAAACGAACAAACCCGAAGTTATCTTAAAATTAAAAACAACTTTTCATTTGCTTGATTCCAATCGAATTAGATTCGTAATTCGCCGAAAATGAACAAACCTGAAGTTTCATGAAATGAAAAACCACTTTTCATTGGCTCGATTCCAATCTAATTAGACTAGAACTTCGCCAAAAAAATCAAATCCGAAGTTATCATAAAATCAAAAGCCACTTTTCATTGGCTCGATTCCAATCGAATTACCCTAGCTATCCACCAAAAATGAACAAACTCAAAGTTATCATAAAATGAAAAACAAATTTTAATTTGCTCGATTCCAGTCGAATTAGACTAGCAATTCGCCAAAAACAGACAAACATGAAGTTATCATGAAATGAAAAACCACTTTTCATTGGCTCGATTCCAATCGAATTAGACTAGCACTTTGCCAAAAAAATCAAACCCGGAGTTATCATGAAATCAAAAACCACTTTTTATTGGCTCGATTCCAATCGAATTAGACTAGCAATTCTCCAAAAACGAGCAAACCCGAAGTTATCGGGAAATCAAAAACCACCTTTTCAACGGCTCGATTACAATTGAATTAGACTAGCAATTTACCAAAAACAAGCAAACCGGAAGTTGTCATGAAATCAAAAGCAACTTTTGATTCGCTCGCTTCCAATCGAATTAGACTAGTAATTCGTCAACCACGAGCAAACCTGAAGTTATTGTGAAATCAGCAATTAATTTTCATTGGCTCGATTCCAATCGAATTAGACTAGCAATTCGGCAAAAACAAACAAACCCGAGGTTATCATGAGATCAAAATCTACTTTCCATTGGCTCAAATCCAATCGAATTAGACAAGCAATTCGCCAAAAATGAACAAACTAAATTTATAATGAAATCAGAAACACTTTTCATTGGATCGATTCCAATCGAATTAGACTAGCAATTATCCAAAAATGAACAAACCCGATCATGAAATCAAAAGCCACTTTTCATTGGCTCGATTCCAATCGAATTAGACTAGCAATTCGCCAAAAATGAACAAACCGGAAGTTATCATGAAATCAAAAACACTTTTTGTTGGCACGATTCCAATAAAATTAGACAAGCAATTCGACAAAAACCAACAAACCCGAAGTTATCATGAAATCAAAAACCACATTTCATTAGCTCAATTCCAATAGAATTAGACTAACAATTTGCCAAAAATGAACAAACTTGAAGTTATAATGAAATAAAAAACTACTTCTCATTAGCTCGATTCCGCTCTAATTAGACTAGCAATTCGCCAAAAACGAACAAACCCGAAGTTATCATAAAATAAAAAGCCACTTTTCGTTGGCTCGATTCCAATCGAATTACCCAAGCTATCCACCAAAAATGAACAAACTCAAAGTTATCATGAAATGAAAAACAAATTTTAATTGGCTCGATTCCAATCGAATTAGACTAGCAATTCACCAAAAACGAACAAACACGAAGTTATCATGAAATGAAAAACCACTTTTCATTGGCTCGATTCCAATCGAATTAGACTAGCACTTCGCCAAAAAAAATACAAACCCGAAGTTATCATGAAATCAAAAACCCTTTTTATTTGCTCGATTCCAATCGAATTAGATGAGCAATTCGTCAGAAACGAACAAACCTGAGGTTAGCCTGAAATCAAAAACCACTTTTTGTTGGCTCGATTCCATCCAAATTAGACTAAAAATTCGCCAAAAACAAACAAATTGGAAGTTATCATGAGATCAAAAATCGCTTTTCATTGGCACGAATTCCAATCGAATTAGACTAGCAATTCGCTAAAAACCATTAAACCCGAGTTATCATGAAATCAAAAACCACTTTTCATTGGCTCGATTCCAATCAAATTAGACTAGCAATTAGCCAAAAATGAACAAACCCAAAGTTATCGTGAAACCAAAAACTACTTTTCATTGGCTTGATTCCAATCGAATTAGACTAGTAATTCTTCAAAAATGAACAAACCCGAAGTTATCAGGAAATCAAAAACCACTTCTCATTGGCCAGATTCCAATCGAATTAAACTAGCAATTCGCCAAAAATGAACAAACCCAAAGTTTTCATGAAATTAAAAGCCAGTTTTCATTGGCTCGACTCCAATCGAATTAGATTAGAAATTTACCAAAAACGAACCAACCCGAAGTTATCTTGAAATCAAAAGCCATTTTTCAATTTTTCGATTCCTATAGAATTAGACTAGCAATTCGCCAAAGACGAACAAACCCAAAGTTATCATGAAATCAAAAGCCACATTTCATTGGCTCGATTCCAATCGAATTACTCCAGCAATTCTCCAAAAACGAGCAAACCCGACGTTATAATGAAATCAGAAGCCACTCTTCATTGGCTCGATTCCAATTGAATTAGACTAGCAATTCGCCAAAAACAAACAAACCTGAACTTATCATGAAATCAAAAACCACATTTCATTGGCTCTATTCCAATCGAGTTAGACTAAGAATTCACCAAAAACGAACAAATCCAAAGTTATCATGAAATCAAAAACCACATTTTATTGGCTCGATTCCAATCGAATTAGACTAGCAATTCGCCAAAAACGAACAAACTGAAAGTTATCATGAAATCAAAAACTGCTTTTCACTGGCTCGATTCCAATTGAATTAGACTAGAAATTCGTCAAAAACCAACAAACCCAAAGTTATGATGAAATTAAAAATCACTTTTCATTGGCTCGAGTCCAATCGAATTAGACTAGCAATTCGCCAAAAACGAACAAACCCGAAGTTATCGGGAAATAAAAAGCCACTTTTCATTTGCTCGATTCCAATCAAATTAAACTAGCAATTATCCAAAAATGAACAAACCCGAAGTTTTCTTGAAATTAAAAGCCAATTTTCATTGGCTCGACTCCAATCGAATTAGATTAGCAATATGCCAAAAATGAACAAACTCGAAGTTATCTTGAAATCAAAAGCCACTTTTCAATTGCTCGATTTCAATCGAATTACTCTAGCAATACGCCAAAAATGAGCAAGCCCGAAGTTATAATGAAATCAAAAGCCACTTTTCGTTGGATCGATTCCAATTGAATTAGACTAGCAGTTCGCCAAAAATAAACAAACCCGAAGTTATCATGAAATTAAAAACCACTTTTCATTGGCTCGAGTCCAATCGAATTATACCAGCAATTCGCCAAAAATGAACAAACCCGAAGTTATCAGGAAATCAAAAACCACTTTTCATTGGCTAGACTCCAATCGAATTAAACTAGCAATTCGCCAAAAACGAACAAACCCAAAGTTTTCTTGAAATTAAACGCCAATTTTCATTGGCTCGACACCAATCGAATTAGATTAGCAATTTACCAAAAACGAACAAACCCAAAGTTATCTTGAAATCAAAAGCCACTATTCAATTTTTCGATTCCTATAGAATTAGACTAGCAATTCGCCAAAGACGAACAAACCCGAAGTTATCATGAAATCAAAAGCAACATTTCATTGGCTTGATTCCAATCGAATTACTCTAGCAATTGGCCAAAAATGAGCAAACCCGAAGTTATAATGAAATCAAAAGCCTCTCTTCATTGGCTCGATTCCAATAGAATTAGACTAGCAATTTGCCAAAAATAAACAATCTCGAACTTATCATGAAATCAAAAACCACATTTCATTGGCTCGATTCCAATCGAATTAGACTACCAATTCGCCAAAAATGAACAAATCGAAAGTTATCATGACATCAAAAATTGCTTTTTACTGGCTCGATTCCAATCGAATTCGACTAGAAATTCATCAAAAACCAGCAAACCCGAAGTTATCATGAAATCAAAAACCACTTTTCATTGGCTCTAGTCCAATCGAATTAGACTAGCAATTCGCCAAAAATTAAAAAACCCGAAGTTATCGGGAAATCAAAAACAACTTAGCATTGGCTCGATTCCCAATCCAATTAAACTAGCAATTATCCAAAAACGAACAAACCCGAAGTTTTCTTGAAAATAAAAGCCAATTTTCATTGGCTCGATTCCAATCGAATTAGATTAGCAATTTACCAAAAACGAACAAACTCGAAGTTATCTTGAAATCAAAAGCCACTTTTCAATTGCTCGATTCCAATCGAATTACTCTAGCAATTCGCCAAAAATGAGCAAACCCGAAGTTATAATGAAATCAAAAGCCACTTTTCATTGGATCGATTCCAATCGAATTAGACTAGCAGTTCGTCAAAAATAAACAAACCCGAAGTTATCATGAAATCAAAAACCACTTTTCATTGGCTCGAGTCCAATCGAATTAGACTAGCAATTCGTCAAAAATGAACAAACCTGAAGTTATCAGGAAATCAAAAACCACTTTTCATTAGCTAGATTCCAATCAAATTAAACTAGCAATTCGCCAAAAAAGAACAAACCCAAAGTTTTCTTGAAATTAAAAGCCAATTTTCATTGGCTCGACTCCAATCGAATTAGATTAGCAATTTACCAAAAATGAACAAACCCGAAGTTATCTTGAAATCAAAAGCCACTTTTCAATTTTTCGATTCCTATAGAATTAGACTAGCAATTCGCCAAAGACGAACAAACCCGAAGTTATCATGAAATCAAAAGCCACAGTTCATTGGCTCGATTCCAATCGAATTACTCCAGCAATTCGCCAAAAATGAGCAAACCTGAAGTTATAATGAAATCAGAAGCCACTCTTCATTGGCTCGATTCCAATTGAATTAGACTAGCAATTCGCCAAAAATAAACAAACCTGAACTTATCATGAAATCAAAAACCACATTTCATTGGCTCTATTCCAATCGAATTAGACTAGGAATTCACCAAAAACGAACAAATCCGAAGTTATCATGAAATCAAAAACAACTTATCATTGGCTCGATTCCCAATCCAATTAAACTAGCAATTATCCAAAAACGAACAAACCCGAAGTTTCTTGAAATTAAAAGCCAATTTTAATTGGCTCCACTCCAATCGAATTAGATTAGCAATTTGCCAAAAACGAACAAACTCGAAGTTATCTTGAAATCAAAAGCTACTTTTCAATTGCTCGATTCGAATCGAATTATTCTAGTAATTCGCCAAAAATGAGCAAACCCGAAGTTATAATGAAATCAAAAGCCACTTTTCATTGGATCGATTCCACTCGAATTAGACTGGCAGTTCGCCAAAAACAAACAAACCTGAACTTATCATGAAATCAAAAATCACATTTCATTGGCTCTATTCCAATTGAATTAGACTAGGAATTCACCAAAAACGAACAAATCCGAAGTTATCATGAAATCAAAAACCACTTTTCATTGGCTCGATTCCAATCGAATTAGACTAGCGATTCGCCAAAAACAAACAAACCGAAAGTTATCAAGAAATCAAAAACTGCTTTTCACTGGCTCGATTCCAATTGAATTAGACTAGAAATTTCGTCAAAAACCAACAAACCCAAAGTTATGATGAAATCAAAAACCACTTTTCCTGGACTCGAGTCCAATCGGATTAGACTAGCAATTCGCCAAAAATGAACAAACCCGAAGTTATCGGGAAATCAAAAGCCACTTTTCATTTGCTCGATTCCAATCGAATTAAACTAGCAATTATCCAAAAACGAACATACCCGAAGTTTTCTTGAAATTAAAAGCCAATTTTCGTTGGCTCGACTCCAATCGAATTAGATTAGCAATATGCCAAAAACGAACAAACTCGAAGTTATCTTGAAATCAAAAGCCACTTTTCAATTGCTCGATTTCAATCGAATTACTCTAGCAATACGCCAAAAATGAGCAAGCCCGAAGTTATAATGAAATCAAAAGCCACTTTTCGTTGGATCGATTCCAATTGAATTAGACTAGCAGTTCGCCAAAAATAAACAAACCCGAAGTTATCATGAAATCAAAAACCACTTTTCATTGGCTCGAGTCCAATCGAATTAGACTAGCAATTCACCAAAAATGAACAAACTCGAAGTTATCGGGAAATCAAAAACCACTTTTCATTGGCTCGAGTCCAATCGAATTAGACTAGCAATTCGCCAAAAATGAACAAACTCGAAGTTATCGGGAAATCAAAAACCACTTTTCATTGGCTAGATTCCAATCGAATTAAACTAGCAATTCGCCAAAAAGAACAAACCCAAAGTTTTCTTGAAATTAAAAGCCAATTTTCATTGGCTCGACTCCAATCGAATTAGATTAGCAATTTACCAAAAACGAACCAACCCGAAGTTATCTTGAAATCAAAAGAAACTTTTCAATTTTTCGATTCCTATAGAATTAGACTAGCAATTCGCCAAAGATGAACAAACCCGAAGTTATCATGAAATCAAAAGCCACGTTTCATTGGCTCGATTCCAATCGAATTACTCCAGCAATTCGCCAAAAATGACCAAACCCGAAGTTATAATGAAATCAAAGGCCACTCTTTATTGGCTCGATTCCAATCGAATTAGACTAGCAATTCGTCAAAAACAAACAAACCCAAACTTACCATAAAATCAAAAACAACATTTCATTGGCTCTATTCCAATCGAATTAGACTAGGAATTCACCAAGAACGAACAAATCTGAAGTTATTATGAAATCAAAGACCACTTTTCATTGGCTCGATTCCAATCGAATTAGACTAGCAATTCGCCAAAAATGAACAAACCGAAAGTTATCATGAAATCAAAAACTGCTTTTCACTGGCTTGATTCGAATCGAATTAGACTAGAAATTCGTCAAAAACCAACAAACCCAAAGTTACCATGAAATCAAAAACCACTTTTAATAGGCTCGAGTCCAATCGAATTAGACTAGCAATTCACCAAAAACGAGCAAACTCGAAGTTATCAGGAAATCAAAAACCACTTTTCATTGGCTCGATTCAAATCGAATTAGACGAGCAATTATCCAAAAATGAACAAACCCGAAGTTTCTTGAAATTAAAAGCCAATTTTAATTGGCTCCACTCCAATCGAATTAGATTAGCAATTTGCCAAAAACGAACAAACTCGAAGTTATCTTGAAATCAAAAGCTAATTTTCAATTGCTCGATTCCAATCGAATTATTCTAGTAATTCGCCAAAAATGAGCAAACCCGAAGTTATAATGAAATCAAAAGCCACTTTTCATTGGATCGATTCCACTCGAATTAGACTGGCAGTTCGCCAAAAACAAACAAACCCGAACTTATCATGAAATCAAAAATCACATTTCATTGGCTCTATTCCAATCGAATTAGACTAGGAATTCACCAAAAACGAACAAATCCGAAGTTATCATGAAATCAAAAACCACTTTTCATTGGCTTGATTCCAATCGAATTAGACTAGCAATTCGCCAAAAATGAACAAACCGAAAGTTATCAAGAAATCAAGAACTACTTTTCACTGGCTCGATTCCAATTGAATTAGACTAGAAATTTCGTCAAAAACCAACAAACCCAAAGTTATGATGAAATCAAAAACCACTTTTCCTGGACTCGAGTCCAATCGAATTAGACTAGCAATTCTCCAAAAATGAACAAACCCGAAGTTATCGGGAAATCAAAAGCCACTTTTCATTTGCTCGATTCCAATCGAATTAAACTAGCAATTATCCAAAAACGAACAAACCCGAAGTTTTCTTGAAATCAAAAGCCAATTTTCATTGGCTCGACTCCAATCCAATTAGATTAGCAATATGCCAAAAACGAACAAACTCGAAGTTATCTTGAAATCAAAAGCCACTTTTCAATTGCTCGATTTCAATCGAATTACTCTAGCAATACGCCAAAAATGAGCAAGCCCGAAGTTATAATGAAATCAAAAGCCACTTTTCGTTGGATCGATTCCAATTGAATTAGACTAGCAGTTCGCCAAAAATAAACAAACCCGAAGTTATCATGAAATCAAAAACCACTTTTCATTGGCTCGAGTCCAATCGAATTAGACTAGCAATTCACCAAAAATGAACAAACTCGAAGTTATCGGGAAATCAAAAACCACTTTTCATTGGCTCGAGTCCAATCGAATTAGACTAGCAATTCGCCAAAAATGAACAAACTCGAAGTTATCGGGAAATCAAAAACCACTTTTCATTGGCTAGATTCCAATCGAATTAAACTAGCAATTCGCCAAAAAGAACAAACCCAAAGTTTTCTTGAAATTAAAAGCCAATTTTCATTGGCTCGACTCCAATCGAATTAGATTAGCAATTTACCAAAAACGAACCAACCTGAAGTTATCTTGAAATCAAAAGAAACTTTTCAATTTTTCGATTCCTATAGAATTAGACTAGCAATTCGCCAAAGATGAACAAACCCGAAGTTATAATGAAATCAAAGGCCACTCTTCATTGGCTCGATTCCAATCGAATTAGACTAGCAATTCGTCAAAAACAAACAAACCCGAACTTAGCATAAAATCAAAAACCACATTTCATTGGCTCTATTCCAATCGAATTAGACTAGGAATTCACCAAGAACGAACAAATCCGAAGTTATTATGAAATCAAAAAGTTCATTGGCTCGATTCCAATCGAATTAGACTAGCAATTCGCCAAAAAATGAACAAACCGAAAGTTATCATGAAATCAAAAATTGCTTTTCACTGGCTTGATTCGAATCGAATTAGACTAGAAATTCGTCAAAAACCAACAAACCCGAAGTTATCATGAAATCGAAAACCACTTTTAATTGGCTCGAGTCCAATCGAATTGGACTGGCAATTCGCCAAAAACGAACAAACTCGAAGTTATCAGGAAATCAAAAACCCCTTTTCATTGACTCGATTCAAATCGAATTAGACGAGCAATTATCCAAAAATGAACAAACCCGAAGTTTCTTGAAATTAAAAGCCAATTTTAATTGGCTCCACTCCAATCGAATTAGATTAGCAATTTGCCAAAAACGAACAAACTCGAAGTTATCTTGAAATCAAAAGCCACTTTTCAATTGCTCGATTCCAATCGAATTATTCTAGTAATTCGCCAAAAATGAGCAAACCCGAAGTTATAATTAAATCAAAAGCCACTTTTCATTGGACCGATTCCACTCGAATTAGACTAGCAGTTCGCCAAAAATAAACAAACCCGAAGTTATCATGAAATCAAAAGCCACTTTTCATTGGCTCTATTCCAATCGAATTAGACTAGCAATTCACCAAAAATGAACAAACCCGAAGTTATCATGAAATCAAAAGTCACTTTCAATTTTTCGATTCCAATCGAATTAGACTAGCAATTCACCAAAAATGAACAAACCCAAAGTTATCATAAAATCAAAAGCCACTTTTCATTGGCTCGATTCCAATCGAACTACACAGCTATCCGCCAAAAACGAACAAACCCAAAGTTATCATGAAATTAAAAACAACTTTTCATTGGATCGATTCCAATCGATTTGGACTAGTAATTCGCAAAAAATGAACAAACATGAAGTTATCATGAAATGAAAAACCACTTTTCATTGGCTAGATTCCAATTGAATTAGACTAGCAATTTCCCAAAAATGAACAAAATCGAAGTTATCATGAAATCAAAAACAACTTTTCATTAGCTCGATTCCAATCGAATTAGACTAGCAATTTCCCAAAAATGAACAAACTCAAGGTTATCATGATATCAAAAGCCACTTTTCATTGGCTCGATTCCAAACGAATTAGACTAGCAATTCGCCAAAAATGAACAAATCCGAAGTTATCAAGAAATCAAAAACCACTTCTCATTGGTTCGATTCCATTCGAATTAGACTTGCAATTCGCCAAAAACAAACAAACCCGAAGTTATCGTGAAACAAAAAACCACATTTTACTGGCTCGATTCCAATCGAATTAGAATAGCAATTCGCCAAAAAGAAACAAACCCGATGTTATCAAGAAATTAAAATGTACTTTTCATTGGCTCGATTCCAATCGAATTAGACTAGCAATTCGCCAAAAATGAACGAACCCGAAGTTATCATGAAGTCTAAGACCACTTTTCATTGGCTAGATTCCAATCGAAATAGACTAGCAATTCGCCAAAAATGAACAAACCCAAGGTTATCATGAAATCAAAAGTCGCTTTCAACTTTTCGATTCCAATCAAATTAGACTAGCAATTCACCAAAAATGAACAAACCCAAAGTTATCATAAAATCAAAAGCCACTTTTCATTGGCTCGATTCCAATCGAACTACACAGCTATCCGCCAAAAACGAACAAACCCAAAGTTATCATGAAATTAAAAACAACTTTTCAATGGCTCGATTCCAATCGATTTGGACTAGTAATTCGCAAAAAACGAACAAACATGAAGTTATCATGAAATGAAAAACCACTTTTCATTGGCTAGATTCCAATTGAATTAGACTAGCAATTTCCCAAAAATGAACAAACCTGAAGTTATCATGAAATCAAAAACAACTTTTCATTAGCTCGATTCCAATCGAATTAGACTAGCAATTTGCCAAAAATGAACAAACTCAAGGTTATCATGATATCAAAAGCCACTTTTCATTGGCTCGATTCCAAACGAATTAGACTAGCAATTCGCCAAAAATGAACAAATCCGAAGTTATCAAGAAATTAAAAGCCAATTTTAATTGGCTCCACTCCAATCGAATTAGATTAGCAATTTGTCAAAAACGAACAAACTCGAAGTTGTCTTGAAATCAAAAGCCACTTTTCAATTGCTCGATTCCAATCGAATTATTCTAGTAATTCGCCAAAAATGAGCAAACCCGAAGTTATAATGAAATCAAAACCCACTTTTCATTGGATCGATTCCACTCGAATTAGACTAGCAGTTCGCCAAAAATAAACAAACCCGAAGTTATCATGAAATCAAAAGCCACTTTTCATTGGCTC
>NW_019266752.1:269439-291818 GCF_002742605.1 Olea europaea var. sylvestris
ATGAACAAATCCGAAGTTATCAAGAAATCAAAAACCACTTCTCATTGGTTCGATTCCATTCGAATTAGACTTGCAATTCGCCAAAAACAAACAAACCCGAAGTTATCGTGAAACAAAAAACCACATTTTACTGGCTCGATTCCAATCGAATTAGAATAGCAATTCGCCAAAAAGAAACAAACCCGATGTTATCAAGAAATTAAAATGTACTTTTCATTGGCTCGATTCCAATCGAATTAGACTAGCAATTCGCCAAAAATGAACGAACCTGAAGTTATCATGAAGTCTAAGACCACTTTTCATTGGCTAGATTCCAATCGAAATAGACTAGCAATTCGCCAAAAATGAACAAACCCGAGGTTATCATGAAATCAAAAACCACTTTTCATTGGCTCAATTCCAATCGAATTAGACTAGCAATTCGCCAAAAATGAACAAACCCGAGGTTATCATGAAATCAAAAACCACTTTTCATTGGCTCAATTCCAATCGAATTAGACTAGCAATTCGCCAAAAATGAACAAACTCGAGGTTATCATGATATCAAAAGCCACTTTTCATTGGCTCAATTCCAATCGAATTAGACTAGAAATTCGCCAAAAACCAACAAACCCGAAGTTATCATGAAATCAAAAACCACTTTTCATGGCTCAATTCCAATCAAATTAAACTAGAAATTCGCCAAAAATGATTAAACCCGAAGTTATCATGAAATCAAAAACCACTTCTCATTGGTTCGATTCCATTCGAATTAGACTAGCAATTCGTCAAAGACAAACTAACCCGAAGTTATCGTGAAATCAAAAACCACATTTTATTGGCTGGATTACAATCGAATCAGACTAGCAATTTGACAAAAAGGAACAAACATGATGTTATCAAGAGATCAAAATCCACTTCTCATTGGCTCGATTCCAAACGAACTAGACTAGCAATTTGGCAAAAATGAACAAACCCGAAGCTATCATGAAATCAAAAACCACTTTTCGTTGGCTCAATTCCAATCGAATTAGACTAGCAATTCACCAAAATTGAGTGAACCCAAGGTTATCATGATATCAAAAGCCACTTTTCATTGGCTCGATTCCAATAGAATTAGACTAGTAATTCGCCAAAATCGAACAAGCCCGAAGTTATCATTAAATCAAAAACCACTTTTCATTGGCTCGATTCCAATCGAATTAGACTAGCAATTCACCAAAAGCGAACAAATCGGAAGTTATCATGAAATCAAAAACTGCTTTTCATTGGCTCGATTCCAATCGAATTAGACTAGAAATTTGTCAAAAACCAACAAACTCGCAGTTATCATGAAATCAAAAACAACTTTTCATTGGCTCGATTCCAATCGAATTAAACTAGCAATTCGCCAAAAATGAACAAACCCAAAGATTTCTTGAAATTAAAAGCCAATTTTCATTGGCTCGACTCCAATCGAATTAGATTAGCAATTTGACAAAAATGAACAAACCCAAAGTTATCTTGAAATCGAAAGCCACTTTTCAATTTTTCGATTCCTATCGAATTAGACTAGCAATTCGCCAAAGACGAACAAACCCGAAGTTATCATGAAATCAAAAGCTACATTTCATTAGCTCGATTCCAATCGAATTACTCTAGCAATTCGCCAAAAATGAGCAAACCCGAAGTTATAATGAAATCAAAAGCCACTTTTCATTGGCTCGATTCAAATCGAATTAGACTAGCAATTCGTCAAAAACAAATAATCCCGAAGTTATCATGAAATCAAAAACTCTTTTCATTGGCTCTATTCCAATCGAATTACACTAGCAATTCGGAAAAAATGAACAAACCCGAAGTTATCATGGAATCAAAAGCAACTTTTCACTGGCTCCATTCCAATCGAATTAGCCTACCAATTCGCAAAAAATGATCAAATCGAAATTTATCATGAAATCAAAAGCCACTTTTCAATTGTTTGATTCCTATCGAATTAGACTAGCAATTCGCCAAAAATGATCAAACCCGAAGTTATCATAAAATCAAAAGCCACTTTTCGTTGGCTCGATTCCAATCGAATTACACTAGCTATTCGACAAAAACGAACAAACCCGAAGTTATCATGAAATTAAAAACAACTTTTCATTAGCTCGATTCCAATCGAATTAGACTAGCAATTTGCTAAAAATGAACAAACCCAAAGTTATCGGGAAATCAAAAATCACTTTTCATTGGCTTGATTCCAATCGAATTAAACTAGCAATTCGCCAAAAACGAACAAACCCGAAGTTTTCTTGAAATCAAAAGCCACTTTTCATTGGCTCGACCCCAATCGAATAAGACTAGCAATTTGCCAAAAATGAATAAACCCGAAGTTATCATGAAATCAAAAGCCGCTTTTCAATTTTTCAATTCCAATCGAATTAGACTAGCAATTCGCCAATAATGAAAAAACACGAAGTTATCATAAAATCAAAAGCCACTTTTCATTGGCTCGGTTCCAATCAAATGACACTTGTCATCCGCCAAAAATGAACAAACTCGAAGTTATCATGAAATTAAAAGCAACTTTTCATTGGCTCGATTCCAATCGATTTTGACTTACAGATCGCCAAAAATGAACAAACTTGAAGTTATCATGAAATGAAAAACCACTTTTCATTGTCTAGATTCCAATCGAATTAGACTACCAATTCACCAAAAAAAACAAACTCGAAGTTATCATGAAATCAAAAACCACAGTTTATTGGCTCGATTCCAATCGAATTGGACTAGTAATTCGCCAAAAACGAACAAAGTTGAATTAGCATGAAAACAAAGACCACTTTTTGTCGGCTCGATTCCAACCGAATAAGACTAGCAATTCGCCAAAAATGAACAAACCGAATGTTATCATGAAATCAAAAACCGCTTTTCATTGGCTCGATTCCAATCGAATTAGACTAGAAATTCGCCAAAAACAAAAAATCCCGAAGTTACCGTGAAATCAAAAACCACTTTTCATTGGCTCGATTCTAATCGAATTAGACTAGCAATTCGTTAAAAATGAACAAACCCAATGTTATTACGAAATCAAAAACCAGTTTTCGTCGGCTCGATTCCAATCAAATTAGACTAGCAATTCGCCAAAAACGAACAAACCCAAAGTTATCATGAAATCAAAAACCACTTTTAATTGGCTCGATTCCAATCGAATTAGACTAGCAATTCGCCAAAAACAAACAAACCCAAAGTTAACGTGAAATCAAAAATCACTTTTTATTGGCTCGATTCTAATCGAATTAGACAAGCAATTCGTCAAGAACGAACAAACACTAAGTTTTCATAAAATTGAAAGCCGCTTTTCATTGGCTTGATTCCAATCGAATTAGACTAGGAATTCACCAAAAAGACCAAACCCAAAGTTATCATGAAATCAAAGGCCGCTTTTAAATTTTTCAATTCCAATTGCATTAGACTAGCAATTCACCAGAAATGAACAAACCCAAAGTTATCATAAAATCAAAAGCCACTTTTCATTGGCTCGATTCCAATCGAACTACACAGCTATCCGCCAAAAACGAACAAACCCGAAGTTATCATGAAATTAAAAACAACTTTTCATTGGCTCGATTCCAATCGATTTGGACTAGTAATTAAAACGAACAAACATGAAGTTATCATGAAATGAAAAACCACTTTTCATTGGCTAGATTCCAATTGAATTAGACTAGCAATTTCCCAAAAATGAACAAACCTGGAGTTATCATGAAATCAAAAACAACTTTTCATTAGCTCGATTCCAATCAAATTAGACTAGCAATATGCCAAAAATGAACAAACCCGAGGTTATCATGATATCAAAAGCCACTTTTCATTGGCTCAATTCCAATCGAATTAGACTAGCAATTGCCCAAAAATGAACAAACCCGAAGTTGTAAAGAAATCAAATACCACTTCTCATCGGTTCGATTCCATTCGAATTAGACTTGCAATTCGCCAAAAACAAACAAACCTGAAGTTATCGTGAAACAAAAAGCTACATTTTACTAGCTCGATTCCGATCGAATTAGAATAGCAATTCGCCAAAAAGAAACAAACCCGATGTTATCAAGAAATTAAAATCCACTTTTCATTGGCTCGATTCCAATCGAATTAGACTTGTAATTGGCCAAAAAGAACAAACCCGAAGTTATCATGAAATCAAAAACCACTTTTCATTGGATCGATTCCAATCGAATTAGACTAGCAATTCGTCCAAAAGAAACAAACCCGAAGTTATCATGAAATCAAAAACCACTTTTCAAAGGCTCGATTACAATCGAATTGGACTAGCAATTCGCAAAAAAGAAACATACCCGAACTTATCATGAGATCAAGATCCACTTTTCACTGCCTCGATTCCAATCGACTTAGACTAGCAATTCACCAAAAACGAACGAACCCAAAGTTATCATGAAATCAAAAACCACTTTTCATTGGCTCGATTACAATCAGATTAGACTAGCAACTCCCCAACAATCAACATACCCGAGGTTATCATGATTTCAAAAGCCACTTTTCAAAGGCTCGGTTACAATCGAATTAGACTAGCAATTCGCCAAAAATAAACAAACCCAAAGTTATCATGAAATAAAAAACCACTTTTAATTTGCTCGATTCCAATCGAATTAGACTAGGAATTCGCCAACCACGAACAAATCGGAAGTTATCATGAAATCAAAAACCGCTTTTCATTGGCTCGATTCCGATCGAATTAGACTAGAAATTTTCCAAAAACCAATAAACCCGAAGTTATCATGAAATCAAAAACAACTTTTCTTCGGCTCAATTTCAATCGAATTAGACTAGCAATTCGCCAAAAATGAACAAACCCTAAGTTATCATGAAATCAAAAACCACTTGTCATTGGTTCAATTCCATTCGAATTAGACTAGCAATTCATCAAAAACAAACAAACCAGAAGTTATCGTGAAACAAAAAGCCACATTTTACTCGTTCGATTCCGATCGAATTAGAATAGAAATTTGTCAAAAACCAGCAAACCCGAAATTATCATGAAATCAAAAACAACTTTTCATTGGCTCGATTCCAATCGAATTAAACTAGCAATTCGCCAAAAACAAACAAACCCGAAGTTTTCTTGAAATTAAAAGCCAATTTTCATTGACTCGACTCGAATCGAATTAGATTAGCAATTTGACAAAAATGAACAAACCCGAAGTTATCTTGAAATCAAAAGCCACTTTTCGATTTTTTGATTCCTATCGAATTAGACTAGCAATTCGCCAAAGACGAACAAGCCCGAAGTTATCATGAAATCAAAAGCTTCATTTCATTAGCTCGATTCCAATCGAATTACTCTAGCAATTCGCCAAAAATGAGCAAACCCAAAGTTATAATGAAATCAAAAGCCACTTTTCATTTGCTCGATTCCAATCGAATTAGACTAGCAATTCGCCAAAAACGAACAATCCCGAAGTTATCATGAAATCAAAAACTCTTTTCGTTGGCTCTATTCCAATCGTATTAGACTAGCAATTCGCCAAAAATGAACAAATCCGAAGTTATCATGAAATGAAAAGAAACTTTTCATTGGCTCCATTCCAATCGAGTTAGACTACCAATTCGCCAAAATGATCAAATCGGAAGTTATCATGAAATCAAAAGCCACTTTTCAATTGTTCGAGTCCTATCGAATTAGACTAGCAATTCGCTAAAAATGAACAAACCCGAAGTTATCATAAAATTAAAAGCTACTTTTCGTTGGCTCGATTCCAATTGAATTACACTAGCTATTCGCCAAAAATGAACAAACCCGAAGTTATCATGAAATTAAAAACAACTTTTCATTAGCTTGATTCCAATCAAATTAGACTAGCAATTTGCTAAAAATGAACAAACCCGAAGTTATCGGGAATTCAGAAACCACTTTTCATTGGCTCGATTCCAATCGAATTAAACTAGCAATTCGCTAAAAATGAACAAGCCCGAAGTTTTCTTGAAATCAAAAGCCACTTTTCATTGGCTCGACTCCAATCGAATAAGACTAGCAATTCGCCAAAAAAAATAAACCCGAAGTTATCATGAAATCAAAAACCACATTTTATTTGCCCAATTCCAATTGAATTAGACTAGTAATTCGCCCAAAACGAACAAACCGGAATTAGCATGAAAACAAAAACCACTTTTTGTTGGCTCGATTCCAACCGAATAAGACTAGCAATTCGCCAAAAATGAACAAATCGAAAGTTATCATGAAATCAAAAATCGCTTTTCATTAGCTCGATTCCAATCGAATTGGACTAGAAATTCACCAAAAATAAACAAACCCGAATTTATCGTGAAATCGAAAACAACTTTTCATTGGCTCGACTCTAATTGAATTAGACTAGCAATTCGTTAAAAACGAACAAACCCAAAGTTATTACGAAATTAAAAACCAGTTTTCATTGGCTCGATTCCAATCAAATTAGACTAGCAATTCGCGAAAAACGAACAAACCCAAAGTTATCGTGAAATCAAAAATCACTTTACATTGGCTCGATTCAAATCGAATTAGACTAGCAATTCGCCAAAAACAAATGAACCCGAAGTTATCTTGAAATCAAAAACCACTTTTTATTGGCGCGATTCTAATCGAATTAGACAAGCAATTCGTCAAGAGGGAACAAACCCTAAGTTTTCATGAAATCAAAAGCCACTATTCATTGGCTCGATTCCAATCGAATTAGACTAGAAATTCGCCAAAAAGAACAAACCCGAAATTATCATGAAATCAAAAACAACTTTTCATTGGATCGATTCCAATCGAATTAGACTAGCAATTCGTCTAAAAGAAACAAACCCGAAGTTATCATGAAATCAAAAACCACTTTTCAAAGGCTCGATTACAATCGAATTAGACTACAATTCGCAAAAAAGAAACATACCCGAAGTTATCATGAGATCAAAATCCACTTTTCATTGCCTCGATTCCAATCGACTTAGACTAGCAATTCGCCAAAAACGAACGAACCCAAAGTTATCATGAAATCAAAAACCACTTTTCATTGGCTCGATTACAATCGAATTAGACTATCAATTCCCCAACAATCAACAAACGCGAGGTTATCATGATTTCAAAAGCCACTTTTCAATGGCTCGGTTACAATCGAATTAGACTAGCAATTCAGCAAAAATAAACAAACCCGAAGTTATCATGAAATAAAAACCAATTTTGATTTGCTCGATTCCAATGGAATTAGACTAGCAATTCGCCAACTACGAACAAATCAGAAGTTATCATGAAATCCAAAACCGCTTTTCATTGGCTCGATTACAATCAAATTAGACTATAAATTTTCCGAAAACCAATAAACCCGAAGATATCATGAAATCAAAAACAACTTTTCTTCGGCTCAATTCCAATCGAATTAGACTAGCAATTCGCCAAAAATGAACAAACCCGAAGTTATCACGAAATCAAAACCACTTGTCATTGGTTCGATTCCATTCGAATTAGATTAGCAATTCGTCAAAAACAAACAAACCCGAAGTTATCGTGAAATCAAAAACCACATTTTATTGGCTCGATTCCAATCGAATTAGACAAGCAATTCGCCAAAAACAAAAAAAAACCCGATGTTATCAAGTGATCAATATCCACCATTCGTTGGCTTGATTCCAATCAAATTTGACTAGCAATTTCCCAAAAATGAACGAACCCGAAGTTATCATGAAATCAAAAACCACTTTTCATTGGCTCAATTCCAATCGAATTAGACTAGCAATTCGCCAAAAATGAATAAACATGAAGTTATCCTGAAATCAAAAACCACTTCTCATTGGCTAGATTCTATTCGAATTAGACTAGCAATTCGCTAAAAAAAAAACCCCGAAGTTATCGTGAAATCAAAAACCACATTTTATTGGGTCGACTCCAATCGAATGAGACTTGCAATTTGCCAAAAAGAAACAAACCCGATGTTATCAAGAGATTAAAATCCACTTTTCATTGGCTCGATTCCAATCGAATTAAACTAGCAATTCTCCAAAAATGAACAGGCCCGAAGTTATCATCAAGTCTAAAACCACTTTTCATTGGTTCGATTCCAATCGAATTAGACTAGCAAATCGCCATAAATGAACAAACCCGAGGTTATCATGGTATCAAAAGCCACTTTTCATTGGCTCATTTCCAATCGAATTAGACTGACAATTCGCCAAAAGCGAACAAATCGGAAGTTATCACGAAATCAAAAGCCACTTTCATTGGCTCGATTCCAATCGAATTAGACTTGTAATTCGCCAAAAATGAACGAACCCAAAGTTATCATGAAATCAAAAACCACTTTTCATTGGCTCGATTCAAATCAAATTAGACTAGCGATTCGCCAAAAACGAACAAACTGGAAGTTATTATGAAATAAAAAACCGATTTTCATTGGTTCGATTCCAATCGAATTCGACTAGAAATTCGTCAAAAACCAATAAACCCGAAGTTATCATGAAATCAAAAACCACTTTACATTGGCTCGAGTCCAATCGAATTAGACTAGTAATTCGCCATAAACGAACAAACCCGAAGTTATCATAAAATCAAAAGTCACCTTTCATTGCCTCGATTCGAATAGAACTACACCAGCAATTCGTCAAAAATGAACAAAGCCGAAGTTATCATGATATCAAAACCTACTTTTCATTGGCTCGATTCCAATCGAATTAGACTAGCCATCTGCCAAAGACGAACAAACCCTAAGTTATCATGAAATTAAAAACCATTTATCACTGGCTCGATTCCAATCGAGTTAGACTAGAAATTTGCCAAAAACGAACAATCCTGAAGTTATCATGAAATTAAAAACCAGTTTTCATTGGATTGATTCCAATCGATTTAGACTAGCAATTCGCCAAAAACAAACAAACCCAAAGTTATCATGAAATCAAAAACCAGTTTTACTGGCTCGATTACAATCGAATTAGACTAGCAATTCGCCTAAAACAATCAAACCGAAAGTTGGCATGAAATCAGAAACCACTTTTCATTGGCTAGATTTCGATCAAATTAGACTAGCAATTCGCCAAAAATGAACAAACCCGAAGTTATCATGAAATCAAAAACCACTTTTCCTTGGCTTAATTCCAATCGAATCAGACTAGCAATTCGCCAAAAAACGACCAAAATCGGAAGTTATTATGAAATCAAAAACCAGCAATTTGCCAAAAACCAACAAACCCAAAGTTATCATGAAATCAAAAACCACTTTTCATTAGCTCTATTCCAATCGAATTAGACTAGCAATTCGCCAAAAATGAACAAACCTGAAGTTATTATGAAATCAAAATCCACTTCTCATTGGCTTGATTCCAATTGAATTAGACTTGCAATTCGCCAAAAACCAACAAACCCGAAGTTATTGTGAAATCAAAATCCACTTTTCATTGGCTCGATTCCAATCGAATTGGACTAGCAATTCGTCAAAAACAAACAAACCCGTAGTTATCGTGAAATCAAAAACTACTTTGCATCGGCTCGATTACAATCGAATAAAACTAGCAATTTGTCGTAGCCGAACAAACTCAAATTGTTCATGAAATCAAAAGCCGCTTTTCATTGGCTCGACTCCAATCGAATAAGACTAGCAATTTGCCAAACACGAAAAAACCCGAAGTTATCATGAAATCAAATGCTGCTTTTCAATTTTTCGATTCCAATCGAAAAAGACTAGCAATTCGCCAAAAATAAACAAACCCTAAGTTACCATAAAATCAAAAGGCACTTTTCAATGGCTCGATTCCAATCAAATTACCCTAGTAATTTGCCAAAAATGAACAAACACAAAGTTATCATGAAATCAAAAACCACTTTTCATTGGCTCAATTCCAATCGATTTAGACTAGCAATTCGCCAAAAACGAACAAACCTGAAGTTATCATGAAATCAAAATCCATTTCTCATTAGCTTGATTCCAATTGAATTAGACTTGCAATTCGCCAAAAACAAACAAACCCGAAGTTATCGTGAAATCAAAAAGCACTTTTAATTGGCTTGATTACAATCGAATTGGACAAGCAATTCGCCAAAAACAAACAAACCCGAAGTTATCATGAAATCAAAATCCAATTTTCATTGGCTCGATTCCAATCGAATTGGACTAGCAATTCTCCAAAAACAATCAAACCAGAAGTTGGCATGAAATCAGAAACCACTTTTCATTGGCTCGATTCCAATCGAATTGGACTAGCAATTCTCCAAAAACAATCAAACCAGAAGTTGGCATGAAATCAGAAACCACTTTTCATTGGCTCGATTCCAATCGAATTAGACTAACAATTCGTCAAAAATGAACAAGCCCGAAGTTATCATGAAATCAAAAACCACTTTTCCTTGGCTCAATTCCAATCGAATCAGACTAGCAATTCGCCAAAAACGATCAAACCGGAAATGATTATGAAATCAAAAACCAGCAATTTGCCAAAAACTAACAAACCAAAAGCTATCGTGAAATCAAAAATCACTTTTCATTGAATCAATTCCAATCGAATTAGACTAGCAGTTCGCCAAAAATGAACAAATCTAAAGTTATCATGAAATCAAAAACCACTTGGCATTGGCTTGATTCCAATGGAATTAGACTACCAATTCGCCAAAAATGAACAAACCCGAAGTTATTGTGAAATCAAAAACCACTTTTCATTGCCTCGATTCCAATCGAATTAGACAAGCAATTCGTGAAAAATAAACAAACTCCAAGTTATTATAAATCAAAAACCGTTTTTCATTGGCTCGAATCCGATCGAATTTGACTAGGAATTCGCTAAAAACGAACAAACCCGAAGTTATCTTGAAATCAAGAACCACTTTTCATTGGCTCGATCCTATCGAATTAGACTAGCAATTCGCCAAAAACGAACAAACCCAAAGTCATCATAAAATCAAAAACCACTAGGCATTGTCCCAATTCCAATCGATTTAGACTAGCAATTCGCCAAAAAGGAACAGCCCCGAAGTTATCATGAAATCAAAAATCCCTATTCATTGGCTCGGTTCCAATCGAATTAGGCTAAAATTCTCCAAAAACAAACAAACTCGAAGTTATCATGAAATCAAAATCCATTTTTCATTGGCTTGATTCCAGTCGAATTAGACTAGCAATTCGTCGAAAACGAACAAACCCGAAGTTATCAAAAAGTTTAAAACCACTTTTCATTGGCTCGATTCCAATCGAATTAAACTAGCAATTCGCCAAAAATGAACAAATCTGAAGTTATCATGAAATCAAAAGCCACTTTTCCATTGTTCAATTCCAATCGAATTAGACTAGGAGTTCGCAAAAAATGAACAAAGCTGAAGTTATCATAAAATCAAAAGCCACTTTTCATTGGCTCGATTCCAATTGAATTACACTAGCTATCTGCCAAAAACGAACAAACCAGAAGTTATCAAGAAATTAAAAACAACTTTTCATTGGCTCGATTCCAATCGAATTAGACTAGCAATTCGCAAAAAATGAACAAAACCGAAGTTATCGGGAAATCAAAAACCACTTTTCATAGACTTGATTCCAATCGAATTAAACTAGCAATTCGTCAAAAATGAACAAACCCGAAGTTTTCAAGAAATCAAAAGCCACTTTTCATTGGCTCGACTCCAATCGAATTAGACTAGCAATTCGCCAAAAATGAACAAACCCAAAGTTATCATGAAATCAAAAACCGATTTTCATTGGCTCGATTTCAATCGAATTATACTAGAAATTCGCCAAAAATGAACAAACCCGAAGTTATCATGAAATCAAAAACCACTTTTCCTTGGCTCGATTCCAATCGAATTAGACTAGCAATTCGCCAAAAACGAAAGAACTCCAAGTTATTATAAATCAAAAACCACTCTTCATTGGCTCGAATCCAATCGAATTAGATCAAAAACCACATCTCATTGGCTCGATTCCAATCGAATTAGACTAGGAATTAGCCAAAAACAAACAAACTCGATGTTACCGTGAAATCAAAAACCACTTTTCATTGGCTCGATTCCAATCGAATTAGACTAGTAATTCGCCATAAACGAATAAGCCCAAAGTTATCATAAAATCAAATGTCACCTTTTATTGGCTTGATTCCAATCGAATTACACTAGCAATTCGCCAAAAATGAACAAAGCCGAATTTATCATGATATCAAAACCCATTTTTCATTGGCTCGATTCCATTCGAATTAGACTTGCCATCCGCAAAAGACGAACAAACCCTAAGTTATCATGAAATTAAAAACCACTTATCATTGGCTCAATTCCAAACGAGTTAGACTAGCAATTCGCCAAAAAGAACAAACCCAAAGTTATCATGAAATCAATAACCATTTTTCATCGGATCGACTCCAATCAATTTAGTCTAGCAATTCGCCCAAAACAAACAAACCCGAAGTTGTCATGAAATCAAAAACCACTTGGCATTGGCTCGATTCCATTTGAATCAGACTACCAATTCCCCAAAAATGAGCAAACCTGAAGTTATCGTGAAATCAAAAACCGCTTTTCATTGGATCGATTCCAATCGATTTAGACTAGCAATTAGCTAAAAATGAACAAACCCGAAGTTATCGTTAAATCAAAAGCCGTTTTTCAAGTGTTCGATTCTAACTGAATTAGACTAGCAATTCGTCAAAAATGAATGAACCCGAAGCTATCAGAAAATCAAAAGCCACTTTTCATTGGCTCGATTCCAATCGAATTACACTAGTGATTCGCCAAAAACAATCAAACCCGAAGTTATCATGAAATCAAAAATCACTTTTCATTGGCTCCATTGCAATCGAATTAGACTAGCAATTCGCCAAAAACTAACAAACCTGAAGTTATCATGAAATCTAAAACCACTTTTCGTTGGCTCGATTCTAATCAAATTGGACTAGCAATTCGTAAAAAATGAACAAACTCGAAGTTATTACAAATCAAAAACCGCTTTTCATTGGTTCAACTCCTAGAAATTCGCAAAAATAAACAAACCCGAAGTTATCAGGAAATCAAAAATAACTTTTGATTCGCTCGATTCCAATCGAATTAGATAAGTAATTCGCCAGCCACGAACAAACCTGAAGTTATCGTGAAATCAAAAACCACTATTCATTGGCTCGACTCCAGTCGAATTAGACTACCAATTCGCCAAAAACAAAAAAACCTGAAGTTATCATGAGATCAAAATCCACTTTTCATTGGCTAGATTCCAATCTAATTAGACAAGCAATTCGTCAAAAATGAACAAGCCCGAATTTATCATGAAATCAAAAACCACTTTTCATTGGGTCGATTCCAATCCAATTAGACTACCAATTCGCCAAAAACAAACAAACCATAAGTGATCATGAAATCAAAAACCACTTTTCATTGGCTTGATTCTAATCGAATTAGACTAGAAATTTGCCAAAAATAAACAAACCCGACGTTATCAAGAAATTAAAAACCACTTTTCATTGGCTCGATTCCTATCGAATTAGACTAGCAATTCGCCAAAAACAAAAAAACCCAAAGTTATCATGAAATCAAAAACAACTAGTCATTGGCCCGATTACAATCGATTTAGACTAGCAATTCGCCAAGAAGGAATAGACCCGAAGTTATCATGAAATCAAAAATCACTTTTCATTGGCTCGGTTCCAATCGAATTAGACTAACAATTCGCCAAAAATGAACAAACTCAAAGTTATCATGAAATCAAAATCCCCCTTTCATTGGCTTGATTCTAATCGAATTAGACTAGCAATTCTTCGAAAACGAACAAACCCGAAGTTATAAAAAAATTAAAAACCACTTTTGATTGGCTCGATTCCAATCGAATAAGACTAGCAATTCACCAAAAATGAACAAACCCGAAGTTATCATGAAATCAAAAGCCACTGTCCATTGGCTCGATTCCAATCGAATTAGACTAGCAATTCGAGAAAAAACGATCTAACAAAAAGTTGTCATACAATCAAAATCCATTTTTCGTTGGCTCGATTCCAATCGAATTAGACTCGTAATTCGACAAAAAATGAACAAATTCGAAGTTATCAAGAAATCAAAAACCACTTCTCTTTGGCTCGATCCCAATCGAATTTGACTAGCAATTCGCGAAAAACGAGCAAATTCGAAGTTATCATGAAATCAAAAACAACTTTTCATTGGCTCGATTCCAATCGAATTAAACTAGCAGTTAGCCCAAAACGAACAAAGCCGGAGTTATCATGAAATCAAAAACCATTCTTCAATTGCTCGATTAAAATCGAATTACACTAGCAATTCTCCAAAAACAAACAAACCCGAAGTTATCTGGAAATCAAAAACAACTTTTGATTCGCTCGATTCCAATCGAATAAAACAAGTAATTCGCCAACCACGAACAAACCTGAAGTTATCGTGAAATCAAAAACCGCTATTCATTGGCTTGATTCCAATCGAATTAGACAAGCAATTCGTCGAAAACGAACAAAGACGAATTTATCATGAAATCAAAAACCACTTTTCATTGGCTCGATTCCAATCGAATTAGACTAACAATTCGCTAAAAACGAACAAACTAGAAGTGATCATGAAATCAAAAACCACTTTTCATTGGCCTGATTCTAATCGAATTAGACTAGAAATTCGCCAAAAATGAACCAACCTAACGTTATCAAAAAATTAAAAACCACTTTTCTTCTGGTCGATTCCAATCGAATTAGACTAGCAATTCGCCAAAAAAGATCAAACCCGAACTTATCATGAAATCAAAAACCACTTTCCATTAGCTCAATTCCAATCGAATTAGACTAGCAATTCGGTAAAAATGAACAAACCCAAAGTTATCATATAGTCAAATCCCACTTTTCGTCGCTTGATTCTAATCGAATTAGACTAGCAATTCGATAAAAATGAACAAACTCGAAGTTATCAAGAAATCAAAAACCACTTTTCTTTGGGTCGAGTCCAGTCGAATTTGACTAGCAACTCGGCAAGAATGACCAAATCGGAAGTTGTAATGAAATAAAAAATCACTTTTCATTGGCTCGATTCCAATCGAATTAGACTAGTAATTCGCCCAAAACGAACAAACCCGAAGTTATCATGAAATCAAAAACTACTTTTCAATGGCTTGATTACAATCGAATTAGACTAGCAATTCGCCAAAAACAAACAAACCCAAAGTTATCATGAAATCAAAATCCACTTTTCATTGGCTCGATTCGAATCGAATTAGACAGGCAATTCGCCAAAAATGAACAAACCCGAATTAATCATGAAATCAAAAACCACTATTCATTGGCTCGATTCCAATTGAATTAGACTAACAATTCGCCAAAAATGAACAAACCCGACATTATCGTGAAATCAAAAACCACTTTTTGTTGGCTCGATTCCAATCGAATTAGACTAACAATTCGCAAAAAATGAACTAACCCGAAGTTACCGCAAAATGGAAAATCCCTTTTAATTGGCTCGATACCATTCGAAATTAAACCAGCAATTGGCCAAAAATGAACAAATCCGAAGTTTTCTTGAAATCAAAAGCCGCTTTTCATTGGCTCGACACCAATCGAAATGGATTAGAAGTTTTCCAAAAATGAACAAGCCCGAAGTTATCATGAAATCAAAAGACGCTTTTCAATTGTTCGATTCCAATCGAATTAGACTAGCAATTTGTCAAAAACGAACAAACCCTAAGTTATCATAAAATCAAAAGCCACTTTTCATTGACTCGATTCCAATCGAATTACACAAACAATTTGCCAAAAGAGCAAACCCGAAGTTATCATGAAATCAAAAGCCACTTTTCATTGGCTCAATTCCAATCGAATTAGACTAGCTATCCGCCAAAAACGAGCAAACCCAAGGTTATCATGAAATTAAAAACAACTTTTCATTGGCGCAATTCCAATCGAATTAGACTAGTAAATCACCAAAAACAAACAAATCTGAAGTTATCATGAAATGAAAAACCACTTTTCATTGTCTCGAGTCCAATCAAATTCGACTAGCAATTCGCCAAAAAAAACCCGAAATTATGATGAAATCAAAAATCACTTTTTATTGGCTCGATCTCAACCAAATTAGACTAGCTATTCAACAAAAATGAACAAACCCGAAGTTATCATGAAATCAAAAACCACTTTTCATTGGCTCAATTCCAATAGAATTAGACTAGTGATTCCTGAAAAATGAACAAACTCGAAATTATTATGAAACGAAAAACCACTTTTCATTGGCTCGAGTCCAATCGAATTCGACTAGCAATTCGCAAAAAAGAAAAACAAACCCCAAGTTATCATGAAATCAAAAACCACTTTTTGTTTGCTCGATTCCAATTAAATTAGACTAGTAATTCGCCAAAAATGAACAAACCTGAAGTTATCATGAAATCAAAAATCACTTTTCATTGGCTCGATTCCAACCGAATTGGAATAGCAATTCGCCAAAAACGAACAAACCCTAAGTTATCATGAAATCAAAAACCACCTTTTATTGGCTCGATTCCAATCGAATTATACTAGCAATTTGCCAAAAATGAACAAACTCGAAGTTATCGTGAAATCGAAAACCACTTCTCATTGGCTCGATTCCGTTCGAATCAGACTAGCAATTCACCAAAAATGAAAAATCCGAAGTTATCGTGAATTCTAAAACTACTTTTCATTGGCTCGATTCCAATCTAATTAGACTAGCAATTCGCAAAAAATGAACGAACCCGAAGTTATCGTGAAATGAAAAACCACTTTTAATTGGCTCAATTCCATTCGAAATTAAACTAGCAATTCACCAAAAACAAACAAATCCGGAGTTTTCATGAAATCAAAAGCAGCTTTTCATTGGCTCGACTCCAATCGAATTAGACTAGAAGTTTTTCGAAAATGAACAAACCCGAAGTTATCATGAAATCAAAAGACGCATTTGAATTGTTCGATTCCAACGAATTAGACTACCAATTTGCCGAAAATGAAAAACCCGAAGTTATCATAAAATCAAAAGCCGCATTTCATTGGCTCGATTCCAATCGAATTACACTAGCAATTCGCCAAAAACGAACAAACCCGAAGTTATCATGAAATCAAAAGCCAATTTTTATTGGCTCGATTCCAATCGAATTACACTAGCAATTCGCCAAAAAGAGCAATCCCGAAGTTATCATGAAATCAAAGGCAACTTTTCATTGGCTCAATTCCAATCGTATTGGACTAGCTATTCGCCAAAAACGGACAAACCCGAGGTTATCATGAAATTAAAAACAACATTTCATTGGCTTGATTCCAATCGAATTAGACTAGTAAATCGCCAAAAACAAACAAACTTGAAGTTATCACGAAATCAAAAGCTACTTTTCATTGGCTCGATTCCAATCGAATTACACTAGCAATTCGCCAAAAAGAGCAAACCCGAAGTTATCATGAAATCAAAAGCCAATTTTTATTGGCTCGATTCCAATCGAATTACACAAGCAATTCGCCAAAAATGAGCAAACCCGAAGTTATCATGAAATCAAAAGCCACTTTATATTGGCTCGGTTCCAACCGTATTAGACTAGCAATTCGCCAAAAATGAACAAACCCTAAGTTATCATGAAATCAAAAACCACTTTTTATTGGCTCGATTCCAATCGAATTAGACTAGCAATTCGCCAAAAATGTAGAAGCCCGATGTTATCGTGAAATCAAAATCCACTTTTCATTGGCTCAATTCCAATTGAATTAGACTAGCAATTCGCCGAAAATGAACAAACTCGAAGTTATCATGAAAAAAAAACCACTTCTCATTGGCTCGATTCCATTTGAATCAGAATAGCAATTCGCCAAAAATGAACAAATTCGAAGTTATCGTGAAATCTAAAACCACTATTCATTGGCTCGATTCCAATCGAATTAGACTAGCAATTCGCAAAGAATGAACAAACACGAAGTTTTCATGAAATTAAAAGCCGCTTTTCATTGGCTCGACTCCAATCGAACTAGACTAGAAGTTTTCCAAAAATGAACAAACCCGAAGTTATCATGAAGCTTTTCAATATTTCGATTCCAAACGAATTAGACTAGCAATTTGACAAAAATGAAAAAACCCGAAGTTATCATAAAATCAAAAGCCACTTTTCATTGGCTAGATTCCAATCGAATTACACTAGCAATTCGCCAAAAATCAACAAATCCGAAGTTGTCACGAAATCAAATGTCACTTTTCATCGGCTCGATTCCAACCGAATTACACTAGCAATTCGCCAAAAATAAACAAACTCGAAGTTATCATGAAATCAAAAACAACTTTTCATTGGCTCAATTCCAATAGAATTAGACTAGCAATTCGCCAAAAATGAACAAATTAGAAGTTATCTTGAAATCAAAAACAACTTGTCATTGGCTCGATTGCAACCGAATTAGACTAGCAATTCGCCAAAAACGAACAAACCCTGAGTTATCGTGAAATCAAAAACAACTTTTCATTGGCTCAGTTCAAATCGAATTAGACTAGCAATTCACCAAAATGACCAAACCCGAAGTTATCGTGAAATCAAAAACCAGTTTTCATTGGCTCGATTCCAATCAAATTAGACTTGTAATTCGCCAAAAATGAACAAACCCGACGTTTTCATTAAATTAAAAGCCGCTTTTCATTGGCTCAATTCCACTCGAATTAGACTAGCTCACCGGCAAAAAATGAATAGACCCGAAGTTATCATGAAATTGAAAACCACTTTTCACTGGCTCGATTCCAATCGAATTAGACTAGCGATTCGCCAAGAAACGAACAAACCGAAAGATATCATGAAATCAAAAACCGCTTTTCATTGGCTTAATTCCAATCGAATTAGACTAGAAATTCGCCAACAACCAAGAAACCCGAGTTACCATAAAATCAAAAACCACCTTTAAATTGTGCGATTCCAATCAAATTAGACTAGCAATTTGCCAAAGACGAACAAACCCGAAGTTACAATGAAATGAAAAGCCACATTTCATTGGCTCGATTCCAATCAAATTACTCTAGCAATTAGCCAAAAACGAGCAAACCCGAAGTTATCATGAAATTAAAAGCCACTTTTCAATGGCCCGATTCCAATCGAATTAGACTAGCAATTCGCCAAAAACAAACAAACCCTAAGTTATCATGAAATAAAAAACAACTTTTCATTGGCTCTATTCCAATCGAATTAAACTAGCAATTCGCTAAAAACAAACAAACCCGAAGTTATCATGAAATCAAAAGCCACTTTTCATTGGCTCAATTCCAATCAAATCAGACTAGCAATTCGCCAAAAACGATCAAATCGGAAGTTATTAAGAAATCAAAACCAGCAATTTGCCAAAAACCAACAAACCCAAAGTTATCATGAAATCAAAAACTACTTTTCATTGGCTCAATTCCAATCGAATTAGACTAGCAATTCACCAAAAATGAACAAACCTGAAGTTATCATGAAATCAAAATCCACTTCTCATTGGCTTGATTCCAATTGAATTAGACTTGCAATTCGCCAAAAACAAACAAACCCGAAGTTAACGTGAAATCAAAATCCACTTTTCATTGGCTCGATTCCAATCGAATTGGACTAGCAATTCGCCCAAAACAAACAAACCAGAAGTTATCGTGAAATCAAAATTCACTTTTCATTGGCTCGATTCCAATCGAATTGGACTAGCAATTCGCCAAAAACAAACAAACCCGAAGTTATCGTGAAATCAAAAACTACTTTGCACCTACTCGATTACAATCGAATAAAACTAGCAATTCGTCGAAACTGAACAAACCCGAATTGTTCATGAAATCAAAAGCCGCTTTTCATTGGCTTGACTCCAATCGAATAAGACGAGCAATTTTCCAAACACGAACAAACCCGAAGTTATCATGAAATCAAATGCTTCTTTTCAATTGTTCGATTCCAATCGAATAAGACTAGCAATTCGCCAAAAAGAACAAACCCGAAGTTACCATGAAATCAAAAGCCACTTTTCATTGGCTCGACTCCAATCGAATTAGATTAACAATTCCCCAAAAATGGCAAACACGATGTAATCATGAAATCCAAAACCACTTTTCATTGGCTCGATTCCAATCGAATTAGACTAGCAATTCACCAAAAATGAACGAACTCGAAGTTATTATAAACCAAAAACTACTTTTCATTTGCCCGAATCCAATCGAATTAGACTAGCGATTCGCCAAGAACGAACAAGCTCGAAGTTATTATGAAATCAAAAACCACATCTCATTGGCTCGATTCCAATCGAATTAGACTAGGAATTAGCGAAAAATGAACAAACCCGAAGTTAACGTGAAATCAAAAACCACTTTCCATTGGCTCAATTCCAATCGAATTAGACTAGTAATTCGCCATAAACGAACAAACCCGAAGTTATCATAAAATCAAAAGTCACCTTTCATTGGCTCGATTCGAATCGAATTACACTAGCAATTCGTCAAAAATGAACAAAGCCGATGTTATCACGATATCAAAACCTACTTTTCATTGGCTCGATTCCAATCGAATTAGACTAGCCATCTGCCAAAGACGAACAAACCCTAAGTTGTCATGAAATTAAAAACCATCTATCATTGGCTTGATTCCAATCGAGTTAGACTAGCAATTCGCCAAAAACGAACAAACCTGAAGTTATCATGAAATCAAAATCCATTTCTCATTGGCTTGATTCCAATTGAATTAGACTTGCAATTCGTCAAAAATAAACAAACCCGAAGTTATCGTGAAATCAAAAACCACTTTTAATTGGCTTGATTACAATCGAATTGGACTAGCAATTCGCCAAAAACGAACAAACCCGAAGTTAACATGAAATCAAAATCCACTTTTCATTGGCTTGATTCCAATCGAATTGGACTAGCAATTCTCCAAAAACAATCAAACCAGAAGTTGGCATGAAATCAGAAACCACTTTTCATTGGCTCGATTCCAATCGAATTAGACTAGCAATTTGTCAAAAATGAACAAGCCCGAAGTTATCATGAAATCAAAAACAACTTTTCCTTGGGTCAATTCCAATCGAATCAGACTAGCAATTTGCCAAAAACAATCAAACCGGAAATGATTATGAAATCAAAAACCAGCAATTTGCCAAAAACTAACAAACCCAAAGTTATCGTGAAATCAAAAATCACTTTTCATTGAATCAATTCCAATCGAATTATACTAGCAATTCGCCAAAAACGAACAAATCTAAAGTTATCATGAAATCAAAAACCACTTGGCATTGGCTCGATTCAAATGGAATTAGACTACCAATTCGCCAAAAATGAACAAACCCGAAGTTATTGTGAAATCAAAAACCACTTTTCATTGCCTCGATTCCAATCGAATTAGACAAGCAATTCGTGAAAAACAAACAAACTCGAAGTTATTATAAATCAAAAACCGTTTTTCATTGGCTCGAATCCGATCGAATTTGACTAGGAATTCGCTAAAAATGAACAAACCTGAAGTTATCTTGAAATCAAGAACCACTTTTCACTGGCTCGATCCTATCGAATTAGACTAGCAATTCGCCAAAAAGGAACAAACCCAAAGTCATCATAAAATCAAAAACCACTAGGCATTGTCCCAATTCCAATCGATTTAGACTAGCAATTCGCCAAAAAGGAACAGCCCCGAAGTTATCATGAAATCAAAAATCACTATTCATTGGCTCGGTTCCAATCGAATTAGGTTAACGATTCGCCAAAAACAAACAAACTCGAAGTTATCATGAAATCAAAATCCATTTTTCATTGGCTTGATTCTAGTCGAATTAGACTAGCAATTCGTCGAAAACGAACAAACTCGAAGTTATCAAAAAGTTAAAAACCACTTTTCATTGGCTCGATTCCAATCGAATTAAACCAGCAATTCGCCAAAAACGAATAAATCTGAAGTTATCATGAAATCAAAAGCCACTTTTCCATTGTTCGATTCCAATCGAATTAGACTAGCAATTCGCAAAAAATGAACAAAGCTGAAGTTATCATAAAATCAAAAGCCACTTTTCATTGGCTCGATTCCAATTGAATTACACTAGCTATCTGCCAAAAACGAACAAACCTGGAGTTATCATGAAATTAAAAACAACTTTTCATTGGCTCGATTCCAATCGATTTAGACTAGCAATTCGCAAAAAATAAACAATCCCTAAGTTATCGGGAAATCAAAAACCACTTTTCATTGACTTGATTCCAATCGAATTAAACTAGCAATTCATCAAAAATGAACAAACCCGAAGTTTTCAAGAAATCAAAAGCCACTTTTCATTGGCTCGACTCCAATCGAATTAGACTAGCAATTCGCCAAAAATGAACAAACCCAAAGTTATCATGAAATCAAAAACCGATTTCCATTGGCTCGATTTCAATCGACTTATACTAGAAATTCGCCAAAAACCAACAATCCTGAAGTTATCATGAAATCAAAAACCACTTTTCCTTGGCTCGATTCCAATCGAATTAGACTAGCAATTCGCCAAAAACGAATGAA
>NW_019266753.1:0-6777 GCF_002742605.1 Olea europaea var. sylvestris
CCGGGGGCAATTTCGTCATTTTTCTCGACTGTGTCGGAATGGGCTCAAATTTGACCGAACGATCGGAAACAAAGATCGCACCGCGTGCAATTTCGTCATTTTTGCGACTGCGTCGGAATTGGCTAAAATTTGATTGGTTGATCGGAAACAAAAATCGCGCCGGGGGCAATTTCGTCATTTTTCGCGACTGTGTCGGAATTGACTAAAATTTGACTGGTTGATCGGAAATAAAAATCGCGCCGGAGGCAATTTCGTCATTTTTCTCGACTGTGTCGGAATGGGCTCAAATTTGACCGATTGATCGGAAACAAAGATCGCGCTAGGTGCAATTTCGTCATTTTTCGCGACTGCTTCGGAATTGGCTAAAATTTGATTGGTTGATCGGAAACAAAAATCGCGCCGGGGGCAATTTCGTCATTTTTCGCGACTGTGTCGGAATTGACTAAAATTTGACTGGTTGATCGGAAATAAAAATCGCGCCGGAGGCAATTTCGTCATTTTTCTCGACTGTGTCGGAATGGGCTCAAATTTGACCGATTGATCGGAAACAAAGATCGCGCTAGGTGCAATTTCGTCATTTTTCGCGACTGCTTCGGAATTGGCTAAAATTTGATTGGTTGATCGGAAACAAAAATCGCGCCGGGGGCAATTTCGTCATTTTTCGCGACTGTGTCGGAATTGACTAAAATTTGACTGGTTGATCGGAAATAAAAATCGCGCCGGAGGCAATTTCGTCATTTTTCTCGATTGTGTCGAAATTGATTAAAATTTGGCAGTTTGATCTGAAATAAAAATCGCGCCGGGGTAAATTTCGTCATTTTTCTCGACTGTGTCGGAATGGGCTCAAATTTGACCGAATGATCGGAAACAAAGATCGCGCTAGGTGCAATTTCGTCATTTTTCGCGACTGCTTCGGAATTGGCTAAAATTTGATTGGTTGATCGGAAACAAAAATCGCGCCTTGGGCAATTTCGTCATTTTTCTTGACCGTGTCGGAATGGGCTCAAATTTGACAGGTTGATCGGGAACAAAAATAGCGCCGGGTGTAATTTCGTCATTTTCCGCGACTGTGTCGGAATTGGCTGAAATTTGACTTGTTGATCGGAAACAAAAACCGCGCCGGGGGCAATTTCGTCATTTTTCTCGACTGTGTCGGAATTGGCTCAAATTTTACCGGTTTATTGGGAACAAAAATAGTGCCGGATATAATTTCGTCATTTTTCGCGACTGTGTCGGAATTGGCTAAAATTCGACAGTTTGATCGGAAACAAAAACCTCGCCGGGGGCAATTTCGTCGTTTTTCTCGACTGTGTCGGAATTGGCTCAAATTTTACCGGTTTATTGGGAACAAAAATAGTGCCGGATATAATTTCGTCATTTTCCGCGACTGTGTCGGAATTGGCTAAAATTCGACAGTTTGATCGGAAACAAAAACCTCGTCGGGGGCAATTTCGTCATTTTTCTCGACTGTGTCGGAATCGGCTCAAATTTTACCGGTTTATTGGGAACAAAAATAGTGCCGGATATAATTTCGTCATTTTCCGCGACTGTGTCGGAATTGGCTAAAATTCGACAGTTTGATCGGAAACAAAAACCTCGTCGGGGGCAATTTCGTCATTTTTCTCGACTGTGTCGGAATCGGCTCAAATTTTACCGGTTTATTGGGAACAAAAATAGTGCCGGATATAATTTCGTCATTTTCCGCGACTGTGTCGGAATTGGCTAAAATTCGACAGTTTGATCGGAAACAAAAACCTCGTCGGGGGCAATTTCGTCATTTTTCTCGACTGTGTCGGAATTGGCTAAAATTCGACAGTTTGATCGGAAACAAAAACCTCGTCGGGGGCAATTTCGTCATTTTTCTCGACTGTGTCGGAATTGGCTAAAATTTGATTGGTTGATCGGAAACAAAAATCGCGCATTGGGCAATTTCGTCATTTTTCTTGACCGTGTCGAAATGGGCTCAAATTTGACAGGTTGATCGGGAACAAAAATAGCGCCGGGTGTAATTTCGTCATTTTCCGCGACTGTGTCGGAATTGGCTGAAATCTGACTTGTTGATCAGAAACAAAAACCGCGCCGGGGGCAATTTCGTCATTTTTCTCGACTGTGTCGGAATTGGCTCAAATTTTACCGGTTTATTGGGAGCAAAAATAGTGCCGGGTATAATTTCGTCATTTTCCGCGACTGTGTCGGAATTGGCAAAAATTCGACAGTTTGATCGGAAACAAAAACCTCGCCGGGGGCAATTTCGTCGTTTTTCTCGACTGTGTCGGAATTGGCTGAAATTTGGAAGTTTGATCTGAAATAAAAATCGCGCCGGAGGCAATTTCGACATTTTTATCGATTGTGTCGAAATTGGATGAAATTTAGCAGTTTGATCTGAAATAAAAATCGCGCCGGGGGCAATTTCGTCATTTTTCTCGACTGTGTCGGAATGGGCTCAAATTTGACCGAACGATTGGAAACAAAGATCGCGCCGGGTGCAATTTCGTCATTTTTCGCGACTGCGTCGAAATTGGCTAAAATTTGATTGGTTGATCGGAAACAAAAATCGCGCCGAGGGCAATTTCGTCATTTTTCGCGACTGTTTCGGAATTGACTAAAATCTGACTGGTTGATCGGAAACAAAAATCACGCCGGGGGCAATTTCGTCATTTTTCGAGACAGTGTCGGAATTGGCTGTAATTTGACTGGTTTATCGGGGACAAAAATCGCGCCGGGTGTAATTTCGTCATTTTTCGCGACTATGTCGGAATTGACTAAAATTTGACTTGTTGATCGGAAACAAAAATCGCGCCGGGGGCAATTTCGTCATTTTCTCGACTGTGTCGGAATTGGCTAAAATTTGATTGGTTGATCGGAAACAAAAATCGCGCCAGGGGCAATTTCGTCATTTTTCAGCGACTGTGTCGGAATTGGATGAAATTTGACTTGTTGATCGAAAAAAAAACCGCGCCGGGGGCAATTTCGTCATTTTTCTCGACTGTGTCGGATTTGGCTCAAATTTTACCGGTTTATTGGGAACAAAAATAGTGCCGGGTATAATTTCGTCATTTTCCGCGACTATGTCGGAATTGGCTAAAATTCGACAGTTTGATCGGAAACAAAAACCTCGCCGGGGGCAATTTCGTCGTTTTTCTCGACTGTGTCGGAATTGGCTGAAATTTGGAAGTTTGATCTGAAATAAAAATCGCGCCGGAGGCAATTTCGTCATTTTTCTCGATTGTGTCGAAATTGGCTGAAATTTGGCAGTTTGATCTGAAATAAAAATCGCGCCGGGGGCAATTTCGTCATTTTTCTCGACTGTGTCGGAATGGGCTCAAATTTGACCGAACGATCGGAAACAAAGATCGCGCCGGGTGCAATTTCGTCATTTTTCGCGACTGCGTCGAAATTGGCTAAAATTTGATTGGTTGATCGGAAACAAAAATCGCGCCGGGGGCAATTTCGTCATTTTTCGCGACTGTGTCGGAATTGACTAAAATTTGACAGGTTGATCGGAAACAAAAATCGCGCCGGGGGCAATTTCGTCATTTTTCTCAACTGTGTCGGAATTGGCTAAAATTTGATTGGTTGATCGGAAACAAAAATCGCGCCTTGGGCAATTTCGTCATTTTCCGCGACTGTGTCGGAATTGACTAAAATTTGACTTGTTGATCGAAAACAAAAACCGCGCCGGGGGCAATTTCGTCATTTTTCTCGATTGTGTCGGAATTGGCTGAAATTTGACATGTTTATTGGGGACAAAAATCGCGCCGGGTGTAATTTCGTCATTTTCCGCGACAGTGTCGGAATTGGCTGAAATTTGACAGGTCGATCGGAAACAAAAATCGAGCAGGGGCAATTTCGTCATTTTTCGTGACTGGGTCGGAATTGGCTAAAATTTGACTGGTTGATCGGATACAAAAACTGCGCCGGGGGCAATTTCGTCATTTTTCGCGCCTGTGTCGGAATGGGCTAAAATTTGACAGGTTGATCGGGAACAAACGGGGGCAATTTCGTCATTTTTCGCGCCTGTGTCGGAATGGGCTAAAATTTGACAGGTTGATCGGGAACAAACGGGGGCAATTTCGTCATTTTTCGCGCCTGTGTCGGAATGGGCTAAAATTTGACAGGTTGATCGGGAACAAACGGGGGCAATTTCGTCATTTTTCGCGCCTGTGTCGGAATGGGCTAAAATTTGACAGGTTGATCGGGAACAAACGGGGGCAATTTCGTCATTTTTCGCGCCTGTGTCGGAATGGGCTAAAATTTGACAGGTTGATCGGGAACAAACGGGGGCAATTTCGTCATTTTTCGCGCCTGTGTCGGAATGGGCTAAAATTTGACAGGTTGATCGGGAACAAACGGGGGCAATTTCGTCATTTTTCGCGCCTGTGTCGGAATGGGCTAAAATTTGACAGGTTGATCGGGAACAAAAACCGCGCCGGGGGCAATTTCATCATTTTTCTCGACTGTGTCGGAATGGGCCCAAATTTGACAGGATGATCGGGAAGAAAAACCGCGCCGGGTGTAATTTCGTCATTTTTCGCGACTGTGTCGGAATGGGCTAAAATTTGACAAGTTAATCGGAAACAAAAACCGCATCGGGGGAAATTTCGTCATTTTTCTAGACTGTGTCGGAATTGGCTGAAATTTGGCAGTTCGATCGGAAATAAAAATTGCGTCGGCGGCAATTTCGTCATTTTTCTCAACTGTGTCGGAATGGGCTCAAATTTGACAGGTTTATCGGGAACAAAGATCGCGCGCGGGTGTAATTTCGTCATTTTTTGCGAATGTGTCGGAATTGGCTAAAATTTGATTGGGCGATCGGAAAAAAAAATCGCGCAGGGGGCAATTTCGTCATTTTTTGCGACTATGTCGGAATGGGCTCAAATTTGACTGGTTGTTCGGAAACAAAATTCGCGCTGGGAGCAATTTCGTCATTTTCCTCCACTCTGTCGGAATTGGCTGAAATTTGACAGTTTGATCTGAAATAAAAATCGCGCCGGGGGCAATTTCATCATTTTTCTCGACTGTGTCGGAATGGGCTCAAATTTGACTGGTTGATCGGAAACAAAAATCGAGCCGGGGCAATTTCATCATTTTTCGCGACTGGGTCGGAATTGGCAAAAAATTGACAGGTTGATCGGAAACAAAAATCGCGCCTTGGGCAATTTCGTCATTTTTCTCGACCGTGTCGGAATTGGCTCAAATTTGACAGGTTTATCGGGAACAAAAACCGCGCCGGGGGCGATTTCGTCATTTTTCTCGACTGTGTCGGAATTGACTAAAATTTGACTTGTCGAACGGAAACAAAAACTGCGCCGGGGGTAATCTCGTCATTTTTCTCGACTGTGTCGGAATGGGCTCAAATTTGACTGGTTGATCGGAAACAAAAATCGAGCCGGGGCAATTTCATCATTTTTCGCGACTGGGTCGGAATTGGCAAAAAATTGACAGGTTGATCGGAAACAAAAATCGCGCCTTGGGCAATTTCGTCATTTTTCTCGACCGTGTCGGAATTGGCTGAAATTTGGCAGTTTGATCGGAAATAAAAATTGCGTCGGCGGCAATTTCGTCATTTTTCTCGACTGTGTCGGAATGGGCTCAAATTTGACAGGTTTATCGGGAACAAAAACCGCGCCGGGGGCGATTTCGTCATTTTTCTCGACTGTGTCGGAATTGACTAAAATTTGACTTGTCGAACGGAAACAAAAACTGCGCCGGGGGTAATCTCGTCATTTTTCTCGACTGTGTCGGAATGGGCTCAAATTTGACCAAACGATCGGAAACAAAGATCAGGCCGGGTGTAATTTCGTCATTTTTCGCGACTGTGTCGGAATTGGCTAAAATTTGATTGGTTGATCGGAAACAAAAATCGCGCAGGAGGCAATTTCGTCATTTTTCGCGACTGTGTCGGAATGGGATCAAATTTGACTGGTTGGTCGGAAACAAAATTCGCGCCGGGGGCAATTTCGTCATTTTCCTCCACTCTGTTGGAATTGGCTGAAATTCGACAGTTTGATCGGAAATAAAAATCGCGCCGGGGTCAATTTCGTCATTTTTCTCGACTGTGTCGGAATGGGCTCAAATTTGACTGGTTGATTGGAAACAAAAATCGAGCCGGGGCAATTTCGTCATTTTTCGCGACTGGTTCGGAATTGGCTAAAATTTGACAGGTTTATCGGAAACAAAAATCGCGCCTTGGGAATTTTCGTCATTTTTCTCGACCGTGTCGGAATTGGCTCAAATTTGACAGGTTTATCGGGAACAAAAATCGCGCCGGGTGTAATTTTGTCATTTTTCGCGACTGTGTTGGAATTGACTAAAATTTGTCTTGTTGATCGGAAACAAAAATCGCGTCGGGGGCAATTTCGTCATTTTTCTCAACCGTGTCGGAATTTGCTGAAATTTGGAAGTTTGATCTGAAATAAAAATCGTTCCGGGGGCAATTTTATCATTTTTCTCGACTGTGTCGGAATGGGATCAAATTTGACAGGATGATCGGGAACAAAAACCTCTTCGGGTGTAATTTCGTCATTTTTCGCGACTGTGTTGGAATGGGATAAAATTTGACAAGTTGATCGGAAACAAGAACCGCGCGAGGGGCAATTTCGTCATTTTTCTCAACTGTGTCGGAATTGGCTGAAATTTGGCAGTTTGATCGGAAATAAAAATTGCGTCGTCGGCAATTTCGTCATTTTTCTCGACTGTTTCGGAATGGGCTCAAATTTGACAGGTTTATCAGGAACAAAAATCGCGCCGGGTGTAATTTCGTCATTTTTCGCGACT
>NW_019266754.1:0-6774 GCF_002742605.1 Olea europaea var. sylvestris
AGTAAAATTCAATCATTTGGTCAAAATAATCGATTTAAGTTCCTTGTTGGTTCTATATTGGAGGAATCGAGTTTGGGAACTTCTCATTTATGTAGAATTAAATTATCATGCAATTTGCGTCCCGCTTTTCACAAATTTTCTCTCAAGTAATGCGATTCAATTTTACTGATATCAAGCACTAGTTTAAATGGCAATTTCATGACATTAAATAATTGATTCAAATAAATTTAATGTCATATGATCCATATCATTGAATCTATTACGTGTGGTCATCTAAATTGGTATTCCAACACAGTTGGTGCTTGATAACATTATTCGATGTGAAATGTGATGTTGGGTGATATTTGTTTTGGAATGTTTCATAAAGTTCTAGTTGTGATGAGAGGCCATATTAGAACCAGATGGTAAGTATGTGATTGGTCAAGTGAAGGTTGGTGGGTTTGGTCCATAAGAGCAATCTCTAAAAGAATACTATTGCTCTTGTCGACTACAATTGACGCTACATTTCACAATACATAGTGAATTATTTCATTTCCTAACACATTTTAGTGGAATTGTACTCTTTTTTTTATGAATGAGAGCTCTCCTAATGAATAATGACATATGATGGGCATTTTAAAATCAGTCTAAATAACAACGTATGATATTAAAAAATTAAAAATAATCTCAATATAGGACCATATTAAATTTAATATTGAACTTATCATGCATGGTTACATAAATTAATTTTAAAACATCAACTAGAATATATAGCATTACCTTTCTTAAAATATTATTTAACTATGTAAGTCATCATTACTATAGTTTATTTTCAATTTGTGCTATGTTGACATGTTTAAATGTATCAAATTCTCAAAAAATTGGCTTAGTCTCAAACCTTTGCTCGTCTTGCATTTCTTGGTCCCAAAATTTTAAACCTTGACAATCATATCACAAACCTATGCTTTTTGGCATAGTTAATCCTTTTGGATGGATTCCGTTTAAAATGGAAGTTAATTTTGTGCGTAGATTGTAATTTTCTTATTTTATTTTTATCTGAAGAGGCAAATTTGTCAAATCAATAACTTTAAAAAAAAATTAAAAAGAAAAATTATAATCATATTCTTCTTCCACCCTCACTATTTTCGTACATACATAGACATGGGAAGGGGAAGTGTGACAAGCAGCGTAACGATTCGCTTGTACAAACCACTCGTGAAAAATGTCATTTCGATAATAATAAAAAAGTTGACATGCCACGAGTAACTCAACTTCTCCCAATTCTCATTCCTATATAGACACTTCGAATGAAATGTACAAACGTTTACATTTAGAGCAGCAGAAGCCAGAAGGATATATGCATATAACATCCACATTTTCTGGTGGATAAACAAACAGAGCTGGTTAGCTAACATAATGGTTGTCAAATCGTATCTCATTCAGACTAATGCTAAACAATTTACAAGCTATTATGTTTTATGTAATTTGATCCCGAAACCAAGTAACTCTTCAAAATTATTACCATAAAATAGTTTGGCAAACCAAAAATTAGGAACGGAATCAAGAACCGACAAGATCTGGTATCGGTTCTTGGTTCTTGAATTGGAACCGTTGGTACCCAAATTGAGCCCTTTTTATAATACTATGTTCTTACAATTTATAGGATGAAAAAAATAAAAAATACAATATATATTGGGAAATTTTCATTTCTAAGAGGGTAAGTATGTCCATTTTCAAAATTAAGAACAAAAGTTTAAAGTTTCAAAAATCAGATTTTTATTTTTTTTATTTATATATTAATTTATTAAATATACATTTTATTAATTAAATATATTTATGTCACAATTTTTTTAGTCACAAATTGAAAATTTTATATGTCACAGAATTTTTTCTGTCGTGAATCCAAAACTTTTATTGGTCACAGTTCAAAACTTTTATTGATCACAACTCATTCACTTGTTGCAAATTATTGAATTAATTGGTCACGGTTAACTTTTCGATCACAACTTAATCAATTGGGAGTCACAGTCACAATTTTCCTCGCCACCAATATCACCCGCCACACCCCAACACCACAATTGGGAGTCATAGGCAACTAAATGGTTGGTCACATATGTCAAATATTCGCCACAAATTGGAAGGCGACGTTGCAACAAACATCGCTCCTCAAACTGCCATCGTTGCCACCACACACCAACACCACAGATCGACAACAAATCCATGATCGTCACCTCAGGATTCACATATTCCACAATAGATCCACAGATTGAGCAACAAACTCCACCCACCGCCACCATCTCCATCATCTCAAACAAACCGGTGCTCTCAGGCCCATCACACCACAGCGACCACCCAACAAAAAGCCCCAAAACCTGCTACCACCTCAACCCCGTAGCCACCACCATCCCCATCACACCACCGCCACCATAACGCACCAACGGAGGGACACCAGATCGCACCACCGCCACAGATCGTCCAATCGACCAGTCGCACCACCTCCACAGAGATCACACCATCGCCATTCACGAATGGGTGGATCTGCTTCACAAATGCCATTCACCGCTGCGCGCACACACCCACGAACACACACACTCAGCCGAACACACGCCGCCACTGTAGTTGCGATTTGCGCAGCGTGACAACCGCACGTGACAGTCACCCGCCACTGCATGTAGATCGCCGCTCGCCAACGCCACCACCGTCGTGATCTACACTGCAGATGCCATGATGGTGACAACGACGACAAGAAGAGAGAGGCAGATGTGAGAGAGAGAGAGAGAGAGAGAGAATCGGGGATGGGGGAATGAAGAGGGTTGAAGGTGGGTTGGTTTATAAATTAATTTAATTTAATAAAATTATTATTATTATTATTTTATATCTATTAATTAATTAAAACATCTGATTTTGGAATAAACAAACATTGGGTGGGATTTGTGAATTTGGAATTTTAATCATAGAGAAAGGTGTAATTTCCACTAACTAATAATCCATCTCTATTCTCAACCCAATACAGCCCAACAACAAACTCACCCCATTACTCAAACTCCATCCCACTGGTCACAGTACCATCCAAAACTCAATAACCATTAACCCGGCCCATCTTATACCATCTCCATCATCTTCGAAACTCTTGCCCAAAGCCGCCGTTTTCCCACCACCTATATCCCACCATTGGCGAGTCCAACAGCGCTGACTAGACCTCGTTTCACCCATAGCTTCACCATCAGCCTCCTTTGACACACGACAACCTAATTCCAAACTTGTCGCTATACCCACTTAGATATACTTGGCTCACTACCCTTACTCCTCCAAATCGTAATTGCAACCCTAATTCATCGTCGGCACCACATCTCCCGTTGGCATCCATACTCAGCGCCAACAGCACCATCATCATCTCCCTTCCGATCGCCGACCTCCAAAACAATATAACCCAACAAGCCACTCCTTTACATCAACGTCGAAAAGAAACCACCATTCGCACCACCCATGACCACAAGCTGCCGATTGCAGTTTCCTCTGCGTCAATTTACACTACCAAACCCCCACACCTCTTTCAATCACCAAGAACACAAATCCCATACATTCCCCAATACATATACACCATACAGCCAAAAACCAATATTCAATTCCACCCAGATTACCTATCCGTCGGACACAGCCCCATCGCCGACACCTTACACACCCACAATCCCAAACTTAGCCTGTAACGACCCAAATTTTGAAAATTTGAATTCCTACTGAAATTCATTTATAAAATGGTCAATTTTATTTTGATCAATGTTTCGAAAATAAGATCGGAACGACCAGTTCGACTGGAAAAACCGAGAATTGACCTCAAATCCGGTCCGGTAATAATATATTAACCGGAAATGAAAAAATCGGTAAATAATCGGTCAAACCGGCCATTTTAGCCGGAAATCGGAAATCGAAAAACCGTTCACGATTTTCACCGGTTTTTTTCAAAGAAAAATAATAATAAAATTATAATTACTTTGATAAATAGACTCAAGCATTGGCAAGCCTAATTTTATCTTCCTTCCAATACAAGTGTTGTTTTTAAAAGAGAAGAGACATACAATATTTTCCTCAAATTCCAATGTGAAATAAGTACAAGTATTGTTTTTAAATGAGAAGAGACACGCAATGTTTTCCTCAACTTCCAATGTGGGATAAGTTGTAAAATCCTCTGCAGTTTATATATTTAATAATTGTTCACTTTTTTCTTTCTATTAAACAAATTTTGGCCCAAAATCCAAAAATAATTTCAATTTTAATAAAGCAAATTATTTTAGGCACAACAATTGTTAGTTTATGATGTTTTAAAATAAATTATAGGATAATAAATCATTAAATCTAATTGACAAATACTGATTTATGTTTACTTTGAATTAGTAATACTACAATTTAAAATTTTGTTATTGTTATAATATTTTAGAGTTTGTTGGATATTTATTTATTTATTTTTGATATCCGGTTTGACCTCAGGTGGACCCCGGTTTGACCATTTAACTCTTGACCCTTTTTCTTTTCCGGAGAGATGTTCGAGTTGATTTTTAAAACATTGATTTTAATCCAGATATGATTCATCAATTTTAAGTTACTAACTAGCACATCCTTTGAAATACTCAAATAAAGTTGGATCATTGGCAAGTAAATTTTGTAAATTGCACAATGATGGAAAATTTCACTTAAAATGATCATTCAATGCAATGCTATGAAGAGTTCTATAGACAAAATAAAAGGGTATGCACAAAATGTTAGCTAACCAATTTTTTTATTTCTCACTCTTTACAAAATCATGATAATATGACATAATTTATTTCCTCTTTCTTCTGTGAGTGGGACACAACTTCAAAATTCACTCAATTTAATATCTTTGTAGTAGATCTCATTAATTAAACATGCTTGGGAACTGTCAATCAATGACTAAAGTTGCTCAATGTTTAAGCACCTGTTTGAGCCCCATTAATTTACGTTACATTACATTTCATTTTTCCCTCTTCTATTTTTAACCACACAATCTTCCATAAAAATAATATTACACATAAATCGAAAATTTTTCCTTCATTTTCAACCACTTATTTTTTAAAAAAATACTATTACATCCATTAATTTTTCACGTAATTGGGGCCAAACGGGGGCTAAATCTCCAATTTGGCATAATAACACATGTATACCCAAAGAAGACAAAGGAAAATGTGACATGACAAGTAAAGGCATCATGCTTTGATCATATGTTTCATAAATCCTGGAAGGTAGTACATTAAACTTCCGTATACTTTTCACTATAGATGCCACATAACAGAACAAAAATCTTTGACATGGATTTGGCAACAAGGACATAATCAAGAATAATATCCATACGCAAACAATGCAATAGGTAGAAGAGATAACATTTAATACGAACTTTATTAAAAATGAATCTAAATGTATCCATAAGCAAATAGACTATACGAGAATTTAATTATGAATAAATGTCTATTGCAATAAAACTAAAAGAAATAAAGTTATGTTCTAAATTTTTTTTTTATAGATTTTCGTCGGCGCTCAACCACTCAATCACATCGCCACACCCCGACACTACCCGTTCTAACTTGTAGGTGTAGGAAAATGGGTGATTACATATAAATACTCAGTAGGATAAAAAAAATAATGGTGCAATCCCGAATAAATCTTTTTAAAATATGTGCCAAAATATCATACCGTCATTTTATCTTTAGAAATGGGTAAGAGAACATATCGTATCATATCAATTGTACCGGAATGGCCATATCATAACATATCATATCATTCTTTAACTTTCATGAGTATAATAATTCATCAACATGAAAAAAATAACTAAATGAGATATAATAAATTGCACCTCGTTATCCTATCTTGCAAACTTACTTTAATTTTTGGAAGACAAAATAACAAAATCATGTTCCCTGATTTCTTGTTGTCTCTGTTGTGTTAAACGTGCATGTATACAGTGTAAAAAAGTTTTTACTTTCATAATTTATACTATATAATAAAAACCTATAGAAAGTGGGGATGAGGGTATTGAACTTCATGTAGAAAATAGTAGGTTTCATGCATACATCTCTATCATTCAAAATGACATATCTCAAACAACCACTATATGGAACACTTGGCACACTATGAAGATTTATATTAAAATATGAAAATGATAAAATAGAAACTAATTGATGACTCTCAACAACTCCAACACGTGGCCATCCAATATCTCCTCTCTCTTTTTTTATAAAATGTTAATTTAATCAATTAATATCACATGCAAAAGCTCTGTACACGTGCCACCCCTTGAAATATTTAAATTCATTAAATACTCAATTAGAATATAATTTATGGCTATATCTTTCTATCTCGATAACTTGGACTCTGATAATCCAAATGAACTTTTTCTCGATCCTAATATACATGAATAATTACGATCTATTCAACGAGCATAATATTCATATATTTATTATTACTCAATCAATATCTAAATATATGACCCAAATAAAATTAAAATTTGTTATATATCTTTTTATTCCCTAACTTTTCAAAACATTAAAATATAATATACAAAAATTAAATCCTATTATATGAAAATTTTTGGGACATTACAGACAGCATCCCCAATCCCGTCATTGCTTCCGATTTTCCTCTACCTCTGTTCGAATTTTGCATCTCTGTGTCTCGCTCTGGCATATGAGAAAGAGAGATTGCTTTCATATCAAGCAGAAAACGTTAAGTTGTGTTTGATTGAGTTTTCTTTCAAGTTTTGTTATTTTATTTAAAACAAAAAAAAAA
>NW_019266755.1:0-6772 GCF_002742605.1 Olea europaea var. sylvestris
GGGCAATTTCATCATTTTTCACGACGTTGTTGGAATGGGCTAAAATTTGACAGGTTGATCGGAAACAAAAATCGCGCCGGGGGAGATTTCGTCCTTTTTCGTGAAGGTGTCGGAATGGGCTAAAATTTGACAGGTTGATCGGAAACAAAAATCGCGCCGGGGGCGATTTCGTCATTTTTCGCGTCGGTGTCGGAATGGGCTGAAATTTGGCAGCTTGATAGGATACGAAAATCGCGCCGGGGGAATTTCATCATTTTTCGCGACGGTGTCGGAATGGGCTAAAATTTGACAGGTTGATCGGAAACAAAAACTGCGCTAGGGGCAATTTCGTCATTTTTCGCGACGGTGTCGAAATGGGCTAAAATTTGACAGGCTGATCGGAAACAAAAATCCCGCTGGGGGCAATTTCGTTCTTTTTTGCGAAGGTGTCGGAATGGCTAAAATTTGACATGTTGATCGGAAACAAAAACTGGGCAAGGGGCAATTTCGTCATTTTTCGTGACGGTGTCGGAATGGGCTGAAATTTGGCAGCTTGATAGGATACGAAAATCGCGCCGGGGGAATTTCATCATTTTTCGCGACGGTGTCGGAATGGGCTAAAATTTGACAGGTTGATCGGAAACAAAAACTGCGCTAGGGGCAATTTCGTCATTTTTCGCGACGGTGTCGAAATGGGCTGAAATTAGGCAGGTTGATTGGAAACAAAAATCGCGCCGGGGGCAATTTCGTCATTTTTCGCGACGGTGTCGAAATGGGCTAAAATTTGACAGGTCGATCGGAAACAAAAATCCCGCTGGGGGCAATTTCGTTCTTTTTCGCGAAGGTGTCGGAATGGCTAAAATTTGACATGTTGATCGGAAACAAAAACTGGGCAAGGGGCAATTTCGTCATTTTTCGTGACGGTGTCGGAATGGGCTGAAATTTGGCAGCTTGATAGGATACGAAAATCGCGCCGGGGGCCATTTCGTCATTTTTTGCGACGATGTCGGAATGGGCTGAAATTTGGCAAGTTGGTAGGATACAAAAATCGCGCCGGGGGCCATTTCGTCATTTTTTGCGACGATGTCGGAATGGGCTGAAATTTGGCAAGTTGGTAGGATACAAAAATCGCGCCGGGGGCCATTTCGTCATTTTTTGCGACGATGTCGGAATGGGCTGAAATTTGGCAAGTTGGTAGGATACAAAAATCGCGCCGGGGGCCATTTCGTCATTTTTTGCGACGATGTCGGAATGGGCTGAAATTTGGCAAGTTGGTAGGATACAAAAATCGCGCCGGGGGCCATTTCGTCATTTTTTGCGACGATGTCGGAATGGGCTGAAATTTGGCAAGTTGGTAGGATACAAAAATCGCGCCGGGGGCCATTTCGTCATTTTTTGCGACGATGTCGGAATGGGCTGAAATTTGGCAAGTTGATTGAAAACAAAAATCGCGCTTTCGTCATTTTTCACGACGGTGTCGGAAGGTGCTGAAATTTGATAGGTTGACCGGAAACAAAAATCGCGTCGGGGGCAATTTCGTCATTTTTCGCGACGGTGTCGGAAGGGGGTAAAATTTGACAAGTTGATTGGAAACAAAAATCGCGCCGGGGGCAATTTCGTCATTTTTCGAGACGGTATCGGAATGGGCTGAAATTTGACAGGTTGATCGGAAACAAAAACTGGGAAAGGGGCAATTTCGTCATTTTTCGTGACGGTGTCGGAATGGGCTGAAATTTGGCAGCTTGATAGGATACGAAAATCGCGCCGGGGGAATCTCATCATTTTTAGCGACGGTGTCGGAATGTGCTAAAATTTGACAGGTTGATCGGAAACAAAAATCGCGCCGGGGGCAGTTTCGTCATTTTTCTCGACGGTGTCGGAATGGGCTAAAATTTGACAGGTTGATCGGAAACAAAAACTGCGCTAGGGGCAATTTCGTCATTTTTCGCGACGGTGTCGAAATGGGCTGAAATTTGGCAGGTTGATCGGAAAAAAAAATCGCACTGGGGGCAATTTCGTCATTTTTCGCGACGGTGTCGGAATCGGCTAATAATTGACAGGTTGATCGGAAACAAAAATCGCGCAGGGGCCAATTTCGTCATTTTTCGCGATGGTGTCGGAATGGGCTGAAATTTGGCAAGTTGATTGAAACAAAAATCGCGATTTCGTCATTTTTCACGACGGTGTCGGAAGGTGCTGAAATTTGATAGGTTGACCGGAAACAAAAATCGCGCCGGGGGCAATTCCGTCATTTTTTGCGACGGTGTCGGAATGGGCTGAAATTTGGCTGGTTGGTAGGATACAAAAATCGCGCCGGGGGCAATTTCGTCTTTTTTCTCGACGGTGTCGGAATGGGCTGAAATTTGACAGATTGATCGGAAACAAAAATCGCGCCGGGGGCGATTTCGTCATTTTTCGCGACGGTGTCGGAAGGGGGTAAAATTTGACAAGTTGATTGGAAACAAAAATCGCGCCGGGGGCAATTTCGTCTTTTTTCTCGACGGTGTCGGAATGGGCTGAAATTTGACAGATTGATCGGAAACAAAAATCGCGCCGGGGGCGATTTCGTCATTTTTCGCGACGGTGTCGGAAGGGGGTAAAATTTGACAAGTTGATTGGAAACAAAAATCGCGCCGGGGGCAATTTCGTCTTTTTTCTCGACGGTGTCGGAATGGGCTGAAATTTGACAGATTGATCGGAAACAAAAATCGCGCCGGGGGCGATTTCGTCATTTTTCGCGACGGTGTCGGAATGGGCTAAAATTTGACAGGTTGATCGGAAACAAAAATCGCGCCGGGGGCGATTTCGTCATTTTTCGCGACGGTGTCGGAATGGGCTTAAATTTGGCAGGTTGATAGGGTACAAAAATCGCGCCGGGGGCAGTTTCGTCATTTTACGCGACGGTGTTGGAATGGGCTAAAATTTGACAGTTTGATCGGAAACAAAAATCGCGCCTGGGGCGATTTCGTCCTTTTTCGTGAAGGTGTCGGAATGGGCTAAAATTTGACAGGTTGATCGGAAACAAAAATCGCGCGCGGGGGCAATTTCGTCATTTTTCGCGACGGTGTCGGAATCGGCTAAAATTTGACTGAATGATGGGAAACAAAAATCGCGCCGTGGGCAATTTCGTCATTTTTCGCGACGGTGTCGGAATGGGCTGAAATTTGGCTGGTTGGTAGGATACAAAAATCGCGCCGGGGGCAATTTCGTCATTTTTCACGACGGTGTCGAAATGGGCTAAAATTTGACAGGTCGATCGGAAACGAAAATCCCGTCGGGGGCAATTTCGTCCTTTTTCACGAAGGTGTCGGAATGGCTAAAATTTGACAGGTTGATTGGAAACAAAAACTGCACAAGGGGCAATTTCGTCATTTTTCGCGACGGTGTCCGAGTGGGCTAAAATTTGACAGATTGATAGGAAACAAAAATCGCGCCGGGGGCAATTTCGTCATTTTTTGCGACGGTGTCGAAATGGGCTTAAATTTGGCAGGTTGATCGGAAACAAAAATCGCGCCGGGGACGGTTTCGTCATTTTACGCGACGATGTCGGAATGGGCTAAAATTTGACAGGTTGATCGTAAACAAAAATCGCGTCGGGGGCGATTTCGTCATTTTTTGCGTCGGTGTCGGAATGGTCTTAAATTTGGCAGGTTGATAGGGTACAAAAATCGCGCCGGGGGCAATTTCATCATTTTTCACGACGTTGTTGGAATGGGCTAAAATTTGACAGGTTGATCGGAAACAAAAATCGCGCCGGGGGCGATTTCGTCCTTTTTCGTGAAGGTGTCCGAATGGGCTAAAATTTGACAGATTGATCGGAAACAAAAATCGCGCCTGGGGCAATTTCGTCATTTTTCGCGTCGGTGTCGGAATGGTCTAAAATTTGACAGGTTGATCGGAAACAAAAATCGCGCTGGGGGCGATTTCGTCATTTTTTGCGACGGTGTCGGAATGGGCTGAAATTTGGCAGCTTGATAGGATACGAAAATCGCTCCGGGGGCAATTTCATCATTTTTCGCGACGGTGTCGGAATGGGCTAAAATTTGACAGGTTGATCGGAAACAAAAATCGCCCCGGGGGCAGTTTCATCATTTTTCGCGACGATGTCGGAATGGGCTAAAATTTGACAGGTTGATCGGAAACAAAAACTGCGCTAGGGGCAATTTCGTCATTTTTCACGACGGTGTCGAAATGGGCTGAAATTTGGCAGGTTGATTGGAAACAAAAATCGCGCCGGGGGCAATTTCGTCATTTTTCGCGACGGTGTCGGAATCGGCTAATATTTGACAGGTTGATCGGTAACAAAAATCGCACCGGGGGCAATTTCGTCATTTTTCGCGACGGTGTCGGAATGGCCTAAAATTTGATAGGTTGATCGGAAACAAAAATCGCGCCGTGGGCGATTTCGTCATTTTTCGCGACGGTGTCGGAATAATCTTAAATTTGGCAGGTTGATAGGGTACCAAAATCGCCCCGAGGGCAATTTCGTCATTTTTCGCGACGGTGTCGAAATGGGCTAAAATTTGACAGGTCGATCGGAAACAAAAATCCCGCTGGGGGCAATTTCGTCCTTTTTCGCGAAGGTGTCGGAATGGCTAAAATTTGATAGGTTGATCGGAAACAAAAACTGCGCAAGGGGCAATTTCGTCATTTTTCGTGACGGTGTCGGAATGGGCTGAAATTTGGCAGGTTGATCGGAAACAAAAATCGCGCCGGGGGCAGTTTCGTCATTTTTCGCGACGGTGTCGGAATGGGCTAAAATTTGACAGGTTGATCGGAAACAAAAATCGCGCCGGGGGCAGTTTCGTCATTTTTCGCGACGGTGTCGGAATGGGCTAAAATTTGACAGGTTGATCGGAAACAAAAATCGCGCCGGGGGCAGTTTCGTCATTTTTCGCGACGGTGTCGGAATGGGCTAAAATTTGACAGGTTGATCGGAAACAAAAATCGCGCCGGGGGCAGTTTCGTCATTTTTCGCGACGGTGTCGGAATGGGCTAAAATTTGACAGGTTGATCGGAAACAAAAATCGCGCCGGGGGCAGTTTCGTCATTTTTCGCGACGGTGTCGGAATGGGCTAAAATTTGACAGGTTGATCGGAAACAAAAATCGCGCCGGGGGCAGTTTCGTCATTTTTCGCGACGGTGTCGGAATGGGCTAAAATTTGACAGGTTGATCGGAAACAAAAATCGCGCCGGGGGCAATTTCGTCATTTTTCGCGACGGTGTCGGAAGGGGGTAAAATTTGACAAGTTGATTGGAAACAAAAATCGCGCCGGGGGCAATTTCGTCATTTTTTGAGACGGTATCGGAATGGGCTGAAATTTGACAGGTTGATCGGAAACAAAAATCGCGCCGGGGGCAATTTCGTCATTTTTTCCGACGGTGTCGGAATGGGCTTAAATTTGGCAGTTTGATTGGAAACAAAAATCGCGCCGGGGGCAATTTCGTCATTTTTCGTGACGGTGTCCGAATGGGCTGAAATTTGGCTGGTTGATCGGAAACAAAAATCGCGCCAGGGGCTATTTCGTCATTTTTCTCGACGATGTCTGAATGGGCTAAAATTTGACAGGTTGATCGGAAACAAAAATCGCGCCGGGGGCAATTTCGTCATTTTATGCGACGATGTCGGAATGGGCTAAAATTTGACAGGTTGATCGGAAACAAAAATCGCGCCGTGGGCGATTTTGTCATTTTAGCGACGGTGTCGGAATGGGTTTAAATTTGGCAGGTTGATAGGGTACAAAAATCGCGCCGGGGGCAATTTCATCATTTTTCGCGACGGCGTCGGAATGGGCTAAAATTTGACAGGTTGATCGGAAACAAAAATCGCGCCGGGGGCAATTTCGTCATTTTTCGCGACGGTGTCGGAATGGGCTGAAATTTGGCTGGTTGGTAAGATACAAAAATCGCGCCGTGGGCAATTTCGTCATTTTTCGCGACGGTGTCGAAATGGGCTAAAATTTGACAGGTGGATCGGAAACGAAAATCCCGTCGCGGGCAATTTCGTCCTTTTTCGCGAAGGTGTCGGAATGGGCTAAAATTTGACAGGTTGATCGGAAACAAAAACTGCGCTAGGGGCAATTTCGTCATTTTTCGCGACGTTGTCGGAATGGGCTGAAATTTGGCAGTTCGATCGGAAACAAAAATCGCGCCGGGGGCAATTTCGTCATTTTTCGCGACGTTGTCGGAATGGGCTGAAATTTGGCAGTTCGATCGGAAACAAAAATCGCGTCGGGGGCAATTTCGTCATTTTTCGCGACGTTGTCGGAATGGGCTGAAATTTGACAGGTTGATCGGAAACAAAAATCTCGCCGGGGGCAATGTTGTCATTTTTCGCGATGGTGTCGGAATGGCCTGAAATTTGACAGGTTGATCGGAAACAAAAATCGCGCCGGGGGCAATTTAGTCGTTTTTCGTTATGGTGTCAGAATGGGCTAAATTTTGATACATTGATCGGAAACAAAAACCGCGTCGGGGGCAATTTCGTCATTTTTCGAGACGGAATCAGAATGAGCTGAAATTTGACAGATTGATCGGAAACAAAAATCGCGCCGGGGGCAGTTTCGTCATTTTTCGCGACGGTGTCGGAATGGTCTTAAATTTGACAGGTTGATCGAAAACAAAAATCGCGCCGTGGGCAATGTTGTCATTTTTCGCGATGGTGTCGGAATAGCCTGAAATTTGACAGGTTGATCGGAAACAAAAATCGTGCCGGGGGCAATATAGTCATTTTTCGCTATGGTGTCGGAATGGGCTAAATTTTGATACATTGATCGGAAACAAAAATCGCGCC
>NW_019266756.1:0-6767 GCF_002742605.1 Olea europaea var. sylvestris
GAAGTCTGGAACCAGCTGAAAGTTCAAGGAACGTTCTACAACCACTTGAAAATTCACGGGAATGCTTTACTTGAAAATTTTAGCGTTGCCAAGTTTACCTTCCAATTTACCGTTTGACCTTACATGTGGAATTAACACAATTAATTGTAACAAATCACAAATTAATTGTTGTCTAGGTGATTAAACATACATGTTCGATTAAATCTATGTTGAATTGTCGGTTTGCGTAAAGTAAATAAAATAGTAACAACACCAACTCACAATATGATGACGGAGAAATCCCAACGTGGGTAAAACTTCGGAGATTAAGCCAGTAGTTTCCACTATACCAATCCAGCCAGTACAAGTTATGCCAAATTTCATACCAAATCAGACCCGCTGTCCCAGTCTCGTGATCTACTGTCATAGATACTGTTAGTCTCCTGCTAGCTTTCCGATCTACCTCCTGCAGCCCAATCTGCTGTCCAATACAGTCTCATGGTCTCTAGCTGATTGTATCACCAAGTGGAATTCCAAGAACCTCCTGTTCTTGTCCAGTTCCTACGCTTGTCGTCTACCCCTCTCAATCTTTCAATGAGAGAGTCCCTTCCTCAACAGATGAAGAAGTCTGGGTGTTTTGTCTTCACAAATAGTGATGTTTTCCCCAACAGTGGATTGCCCGGATCATAAGGTGTTTATGGATAAATTGCTTGTTCAGTTTTGCCTTGGATCACTTGAGAGAATATTGAAGATAATATCTATGTAAAGCGCAATATGACAATATCTCTTTCACGTTCACGGCCTTTATATTTATAGTTGGGGGCAATTAGGAGTCCTAGATCGTGTCAAACTTTTCAGAAATCGAAAATACGATTTTTCATATAACACCGTCGCTCGAGTGAACAGCTAGCGACGCCACTTCGCTTGAGCAAACATTGAGCGACGACCATTCTGCTTCCTCTCGCTCGAGCGGTGGCAGGGCGAACAGCTAGTGAACTTCCGACGTCGCGACCTTGATTTGAACCAATCACTCAAACCCTAGTCCCTACCATCTAGCTTTGCTAAATTGCACCCTAAGTCCCTGACTTTTATAACATTGTACAATTGAGTCCCTGACTTTTACAAATTTACAATTTAGTCCTTTTGTCCACAGAATCGCCAATTACACCTTTAGACCTAACACCAGCAAAGTTTCTATAGCCCAAAGGTAAGTCCATATAAATTTCTTCAAATAAGTCCCCATCGAGAAAAACGTTGTTAACATCAAATTGAGTGATGTGCCAATTGTTAATGGCTGCAATAGCCAAATGAACCTTGACTGTGACAAGCTTGGCAATAGGTGAAAATGTCTCAATGAAGTCTAGACCCTCTTGCTGGGTATATCCCTTGGCAACTAGGCATACTTTATCAATGTTTCCATTAGATTTATATTTGATTTTATAAATTCATCTGCAGCCAATAGCGTGTTTCCCAGCAGGTAGTAGTGTGACAGACCAGGTATTTATCATTTCCATTACTTCCAATTCAGCTGACATAGCAGCTCACAAATGATCCGGCCATCTCGACTTTTTCCTCGAGACCTTCCACAGCATAGCACAACCTAGTAGCTGTCTCATCAAGCGCATCCACGCGCTGTTTCGTAGTACCCTTCTTGGGAGGCTCTACCACTTCAGTGGTGTGTGATGTAATTGGATCCATAGCTTTCTTATCGAGGGTCTTGAGCCGCGGCTCTGATACCAACTTTCACGGGGTACCTTTCTTCTTGGCACAGAAAGGGACACCGTGCGGCAGTAGTCTGCTCCGCTAGACTACCTTCCGCCTTTTCTCGGTCGCGTCGGGACGAAAGAAAATTTGATTGCAATTTTGTAGAAAGCTTACAATTGAGAATTTGAATACATTGAAAGTAAATTGAACATTGATTGCTGAAAACTGAACATTACAATTGATGAAAGCAGAAAATTACAAATGCTGGTGCAGGGGGCGGACACCAGTGAGCTTGAAAGATTTTTGAATGACTAATACCCCCTATAATAGCATTCTGAACAAAAACCCAAGTGACGGGAGTAGACGTTTAAAAGACGAGGAATCATACTAATCTTTTACCAATATCAGAGCTATTTTACAATTAAAATAACTATTACAATGAAACGAAAATTACAACTCAAACTTGAAGTAATATTTACAATGTGCGGCCGAAGTTGGGCAAACTGCGGCTGCGATAGTGTCAAGGGGCTAAGTAAAGCTGCGGTCCTTGACACCAGGTATTTATCATTTCCATTACTTCCAATTCAGCTGACATAGCAGCTCGCAAATGATCATATTTAACTATATGGTGATAATATTCAAGTTCATAATTGGATGAAATATTTAGAAGAAAATGACGATGATTAGGAGAAAAGGCTTTAAGGAGAGGTATTTGGATAAAGAGTAAGGTGAATGGACAAGAGACTGTGAGCTATTGGATAGAAGATTGCAATGAAAGTCCCTCAGATAGGATGCAGGCCTACTGATTCGAGATGATTTTCTGGGAACATCTGGTGTACAAGGGTAAGAAGGAATTGGATGTGAGATATGTTGCAAGTCATCTGTGTTACTTGCAGTATTATCTTGCTCATTATGAATAATGGATTCTAGTATAGGCACACATGAAGAAAAAGAAATAATATCAGAATTAGGAACAAGCAACACAAGATCAGGGAAAGGATCGATCATGTTAGAAGAATGAAAGATAGATTGAAATGGAAGTTTGTGGAAGACCATATCTCTAGAAATGAAGAAGTTTTGGACAGAATGTCATACACCTTATATCCTTTAATGGCAATAGGGTATCCTACAAATACACAAGCTCTTGCTCGAGGATGGAATTTGTTCGATTGGAAGGAAGAATGGATGCGAAACATAGACTACCAAATACTCTAAGTCAGTGGTAATCCATAAGAGATTTGTATAATAAAGAAAAAGGATTTTGGTTTTGCAAAAAGGAGGGTAGCGTTTTGTTGATGAAAAAAGTTGCAGTTAGGATGCAGTCACTCCACAAATGAATAGGAATACTAGCTTGGAAAAACAAAGAACTAGCCACATTGATCAAATGTTGGTGTTTACATTCAACCATTGAATTTTTCTCAGGCCTTTCGACACAAGAGATTTGATTAATGAGTCTTTAGAGTGAAAGAAATCGGTTAAATGTCGATTCTGGGGCGTTATCTGATCTAAACTTCTTTATAACTGTTTGAAATTGAATTTCAATCAACTTAAAAAATCTGGGAATAATGTGAATAGCCTCTTATTTATGTTTCATGAGGTAAACCCAAGTAAAACGCGTACAATCATTTACCAAGGTAAGAAAGTATTTATGCCTAGAATGAGAGGTACATGATAAGAACCCCATATATCACTGTGTATCAAATCAAAAGTATTGACAAACAAGTAATTGTTTGATATAAAGGAGAATCTTTCTTTGTTTTGCTAGTGGGCAGATAGTACAAGGAACTGAATTGTAGTCATTTCCCTTATCACTACTCAAATGCAAATGATCTTTTAACAATGATAACTTCTGGAATGACAAATGTCCTAATCTATGATGTCAAGTATGGGCATTCACTTTATTTACAGTAGATGAAACACAAACATCATCACAAGAAAGATTTCTCTTATTGACTTGTGTTGAACCAGATAAAGAAGATGGTGCACTTAATATGTATAAACCGGCTACTTGCCTACCCCTACCAATCATCTTCTAGTTTTGCATATCCTGTATAACACGAGTGTTAGTGGATAATCTAACATCAATGCAAAAAATCCCTAATCAATTAACTGACGGATATTAAGCTGAATTTAAATTGTGGCACATATGGCACATCTTCAAGTAACAAGTTATGGCTAAATTTCACATTCCCAATGAACTTAACAGAGATTCGCTTATGATTTGGCAAAGTAACATAAGCATTTTTAACTGGTTTCATAGTATAGAAGGTTGATTGACTGAACCATATGTGACTGGTTACCCCCAGAATCCATTACCCAATCCTTAGGTAAATTTGACCATGGGTTAAATGCAATTGAGAAACATGTACCTGACACCTGATTTGAGTGTTCATTAGTCCCTGAATTATTCTTTGCAGAAGCCAAATGATTATTCAACATACTCAACAATTGCTAGTATTGAGTTTGATTTAAGGATTGTATGAAGTCTCCTGTAGCATTCTGTATTTGTTCTGAATTGGACTCAGAAACTACTTGATTAACAGCAACCTATCTTGACTGATTAGTAACAACTTATCTTGATTGGTTACCCATTTGATCATTAAATTTTTCTTTCGTCTTATAACCAGAAGGATAACCGTGCAATTTATAACACTTATCCACTGAATGTCATGCTAGCCCACAATAGGTACACAAGGGTCCCTCTTTCCTTTGAAATTTGCTATGTATCTATCCCAAGCTATCCTTCTTAAGATCAATTTTAGCATAGAATACCATAGATTCTTCAGTGGCAGAATTATTGGTATTGATGTTGATATTCCTTTTATGTTCCTTTTGAGAAATAAGTAACACTTTATTAGTGAAAAGTATGGAATCCATAAGTAACAGCTGCCCCCTAACTTGAGCATAAGTATCGTTCAGCCCCATTAAGAACAACATAACATATTCCATCTAATAATGCTCTGAAAGCTTCTTGGATCCACAACAGACACACTTTCCACATGAGCATACTAGTCTATAATTACTTAGTTCCTCCTACAGTGTCTTCAATTTGGTAAAATAAACACTCGCAGAAATCTCGTTTGAGACTAAATCCATGAGATGACTATATTATTGTTACAGACCCAATTATTGAGCTGTTCATCACTGTCTTTAGGTTTGGCCAATGATCCATCTATAAATCCGACTTTGTTCTTCACGAATAGGGCAATCACTATGGCTCTGCTCCATAAAGCATAGTTATCTCCAGTAAGAGGCTGTGACACAAGCACAAGCCCTGGATTATCTAAGTGATGGATGTAATAGGGACAAGATGCATCATCATAGGCATAATTATTTACTAATGATAATGAATTATTGTGATTGATTGTATTGGTTGTTGATGCAATAACAATTAGAAAAAAAAAAAGAAAATTTGAAGAAGGTTTGAAATTGAATCAACCAAATTAGTTGAAGTTAAGGACATCGACAGTAGAAGTATTCAGTGCTCTGATACCATATTGGAAGATTGAATGGAGAAATGAGAAAATGATTTTATTATTCTAAAATCCTCGAATTTACATTACAATCAGTCATGTATAAATAGGAGATGGGATCAACAAACTAACCAACTCTAACTAGCTCCAAGCTTCAACAATATTTGATGGACGCTGTTCTTCACGAATAGGGCAATCACTATGGCTCTGCTCCATAAAGCATAGTTATCTCCAGTAAGAGGCTGTGACACAAGCACAAGCCCTAGATTATCTAAGTGATGGATGTAATAGGGACAGGATGCATCATCATAGGCATAATTATTTACTAATGATAATGAATTATTGTGATTGATTGTATTGGTTGTTGATGCAATAACAATTAGAAAAAAAAAATTTGAAGAAGGTTTGAAATTGAATCAACCAGATTAGTTGAAGTTAAGGACATCGACAGTAGAAGTATTCAGTGCTCTGATACCATATTGGAAGATTGAATGGAGAAATGAGAAAATGATTTTATTATTTTAAAATCCTCGAATTTACATTACAATCAGTCGTGTATAAATAGGAGATGGGATCAACAAACTAACCAACTCTAACTAGCTCCAAGCTTCAACAATATTTGATGGACGCGAGGAAGAACTAACTAATCTAATTGTCTAACTAATAGTTGGTTTCCAGCTACATTCCAGCTGCTTCTAGTTGCATTTCTTGCATGCCATGACTTGTCTTGATTCTATTAGCAGAACGGACGATAAAGGGGTATGATTAGCATGAACATTTGATTTGAATTTCAAATCTGAGTTATGAGGACAAAATGGGAATTCTATCGGAGGCTCGCAAGTCACAAGTTGGGCCGTCAAATATTTGTAAAATATAATAAAATAAATAAAAGAGAATAATATCTAACAGAGTGAAGTTGGATGTATTACATTCCCCATGTGGGTGGGGCAGTGCGGTGATGGAATTTACAAATTCAAAATCAATGGTGTAAAAAGCCATTTGGTAGAGTGCAAAAAAAAATGATGTCACAATTTTATCTATATCTACAAGCAAAGATAGAATTGCATAATGGGTGATGAAAGAGTTGCTTGATTAATGAACAGAATGACATGTAAAAAAGAGGTGGTTCCAAAAAGAATAATGTTATTGCAGTCACTCATTATCGTAGTCGTCCGACGTGACATATATGTGGTTGTTAATGATTTAATATATAAGGTAAGAAAAAATTGCCACATTAATACATTAAATCACAAACGATCATGTAGGATGCCACCTAAAATGATTATTGCAATGAGCGACTATGAATAGTATTACTCTTCTAAAAAAGAGACCCAACTAGCCTGTGAACCATCACTGACACAAGGCGGGACCATGTCATTCTTCCAGGCTATTTAATAATTTAAAAAATTAGAAATAAAATAACGCACAATAAGTGGGATTTCTCACGTCATCAGATTTGCAAACGTTATTTTTTTTAAAAAGAAAAAAAAAGAGAGAAAAAAAAAGAACACACTTCGCATATGCATGTATGACATTAAGTTTGACATTCTTTCATGTAGTAATCTACACCATTGATTTTAGAGAAGTATTATTTGTACATCGAGGTTGATA
>NW_019266757.1:0-6767 GCF_002742605.1 Olea europaea var. sylvestris
TATGGGCCCAAAACAGACACCGTGTGCAAAAGTTACGCTCAATCCTTCGTACGCCGACTCTCCAAGCGTTCCAAATATGCAAGAGCTCATTCTTTCTAAAAGTGTTTGAAATCCCTCGTACATCATGATGAAGTCGTGAGTTCAATCCAAAACGGTCGCTGCATTTCCAAAAAGTATTTATGGGCCCAAAACAGACACCGTGTGCAAAAGTTACGCTCAATTCTTCGTACGTCGACTCTCCGAGCGTTCCAAATATGCAAGTGCTCATTCTTTCGAAAAATGGCCGAAATCCCTCATACGTCACACCGAAGCGATGACTTCAATCCAAAACGGTCGCTGCATTTTCAAAAAGTACTTATGTGCCCAAAACAGACACCGTGTGCAAAAGTTACGCTCAATCCTTCGTACGCCGACTCTCCAAGCGTCCCAAATATGCAAGTGCTCATTCTTTCTAAAAATGTCTGAAATCCCTCATACATCACGATTAAGTGTGAGTTCAATCCAAAACGGTCGCTGCATTTCCAAAAAGTACTTTTGGGCCCAAAACGGACACCGTGTGCAATAGTTCGCTCAATTCTTCGTACGCTGACACTCCAAGCGTTCTAAATATGCAAGTGCTCATTCTTTTTAAATATGGCTGAAATCCCTCGTACGTCACGATGAAGTGGTGAGTTCAAACCAAAATGGTCGCTACATATCTGTAAAGTACTTATGGGCCCAAAACGGACGCCGTTTGCAAAAGTTACGCTCAATTCTTCGTACGCCGTCAATCCGAGCATTCCAAATTTGAAAGTGCTCATTCTTTTGAAAAATGACCGAAATCCTTTTTACGTCACGATGAAGTGGTGAGTTCAATCCAAAACGGTCGCTGCATTTCGAAAAAGTATTTATGGGCCCAAAACGGACACCGTGTGTAAAAGTTACGCTCAATTCTACGTACGTCGACAATCCGAGCATTCCAAATTTGAAAGTGCTCATTCTTTCGAAAAATGGCCGAAATCCCTCATACATCGCACCGAAGTGGTGAATTCAATCCAAAATGGCCCCTACATTTCCAAAAAGTTCTTATGGGCCCAAAACGGACACCGTGTGTAAAAGTTACGCTCAATTCTTCATACGCCGCCTCTCCAAGCATTCCAAATATGCAAGTGCTCATTCTTTCAAAAAATGGCCGAAATCCCTCATACATCGCACCGAAGTGGTGAATTCAATCCAAAATGGCCCCTACATTTCCAAAAAGTACTTATTGGCCCAAAACGGACACCGTGTGCGAAAGTTACGCTCAATTCTACGTACGTCGACAATCCGAGCATTCCAAATTTGAAAGTGCTCATTCTTTCGAAAAATGGCCAAAATCCCTCGTACGTCACGATGAAGTTGTGAGTTCAATCCAAAATGGTCCCGACATTTTCAAAAAGTACTTATGGGCCCAAAAAGGACAACGCGTGCAAAAGTTACGCTCAATTCTTCTTACACCAACTCTCCAAGCGTTCCAAATATGCAAGTGCGAATTCTTTCGAAAAATGGTCGAAATCCCTCGTACGTCACGATGAAGTCGTGACTTCAATCCAAAATGGTCGCTGCATTTCCAAAAAGTACTTATTGGCCCAAAACGGACACCGTGTGCGAAAGTTACGCTCAATTCTACGTACGCCGACAATCCGAGCATTCCAAATTTGAAAGTGCTCATTCTTTTGAAGTTACGCTCAATTCTACGTACGCCGACAATCCGAGCATTCCAAATTTGAAAGTGCTCATTCTTTTGAAAAATGGCCAAAATCCCTTGTACGTCACGATGAAGTTGTGAGTTCAATCCAAAATGGTCACTACATTTTCAAAAAGTACTTATGGGCCCAAAAAGAACGACGCGTGCAAAAGTTACACTCAATTCTTCTTACGCCGACTCTCCAAGCGTTCCAAATATGCAAGTGCTCATTCTTTCAAAAAATGGCTGAAATCCCTCGTACGTCACGATGAAGTCGTGACTTTAATCCAAAATGGTCGTTACATTTCTGCAAAGTACTTATGGGCCCAAAACGGACACCGTTTGCAAAAGTTACGCTCAATTCTACGTACACCGACAATCCAAGTGTTCTAAATATGCACGTGCTCATTCTTTCGAAAAATGGCCGAAATCCCTCATACGTCACGATGAAGTGGTGAGTTCAATCCGAAATGGTCGCTGCATTTCCAAAAAGTACTTTTGGGCCCAAAACGGACACCGTGTGCAAAAGTTCGCTCAATTCTTCGTATGCCGACACTCCAAGCATTCAAAATATGCAAGTGCTCATTCTTTCTAAAAATGGCTGAAATCCCTCGTACGTCACGATGAAGTCGTGAGTTCAATCCAAAACGGTCGCTACATTTCTGCAAAGTACTTATGGGCCCAAAACGGACGCCGTTTGCAAAAGTTACACTCAATTCTTCGAACGCCGACTCTCCAAGCATTTTAAATATACAATGCTCATTCTTTCGAAAAATGGCCGAAATCCCTCATACGTCACGATGAAGTGGTGAGTTCAGTCCAAAACAGTCGCTACATTTCCAAAAAGTTCTTATGGACCCAAAACGGACACCGTGTGCAAAAGTTACGCTCAACACTTCGTACGCCGACTCTCCTAGCGTTCCAAATATACAATTGCTCATTCTTTTGAAAAATGGCCAAAATCCCTCATACGCCACGATGAAGTCATGACTTCAATCCAAAACGGCCGCTACATTTCGGAAAAGTACTTATGGGCTCAAAATTGACGCCATTTGCAAAAGTTACGCACAATTCTTCGAAGGCTGACTCTCACAGCTTTCCAAATATGCAAGTACTCATTCTTTCTAAAAATGGCTGAGATCCCTCGTATGTCACGATGAAGTCATGAGTTCAATCCAAAACGGTCGCTACATTTCTGAAAAGTACTCATGGGCCAAAAACGGACGTCGTTTTCAAAAGTTACGCTCGATTCTTTGAACGCGGACAATCCAAGCGGTCCAAATATGCAAGTGCTCATTCTTTTGAAAAATGGCTGAAATCCCTCTTACGTCACGATGAAGTGCTGAGTTCAATCCTAAACGGTCGCTGCATTTCCAAAAAGTACTTATGGGCCCAAAATGGACACCGTGTGCCAAAGTAACGCTCAATTCTTCTTACGTCGACAATCCAAGCGTTCAAAATATGCAAGTGCTCATTCTTTCGAAAAATGGCCAAAATCCCTCATACGTCATGATGAAGTGGTGAGTTCAATCCAAAACGGTCGTTACATTTCCAAAAAGTACTTATGGGCCTAAAACGGACACCGTGTGCAAAAGTTACGCTCAATTCTTCGTACCCCGACAATCTGAGCATTCCAAAGATGCAAGTGCTCATTCTTTCTAAAAATGGCTGAAATCCCTCGTACGTCACGATGAAGTCATGAGTTCATTCCAAAACGGTCGCTACATTTCCAGAAAGTACTTATGGGCCTAAAAAGGACACCGTGTGCAAAAGTTATTCTCAATTCTTTGTACGCCGACCCTCCAAGCGTTCCAAATATGCAAGTGCTCATCCTTTCGAAAAATGGTTGAAATCCCTCATACATCAGACGAAGTGGTGATTTCAATCCAAAATGGTCGCGACATTTCCAAAAAGTACTTATGGGCCCAAAACGGACGTCGTGTGCAAAAGTTACGCTCAATTCTTCGTACGTCGACAATCCGAGCATTCCAAATTTGAAAGTGCTAGTTCTTTCAAAAAATGGCCGAAATCCTTCGTATGTCACGACGAAGTGGTGAGTTCAATCCAAAACGGTCGCTACATTTTCAAAAAGTACTTATGGACCCAAAATGGACACCGTGTGCAAAAGTTATGCTCAATTCTTCGTACGTCGACTCTCCAGGCGTTCCAAGTATGCAAGTGCTCATTCTTTTAAAAAATGGCCAAAATCTCTCACATGTCACGACGAAGGGGAGAGTTCAATCCAAAACGGTCGCTGCATTTCCTAAAAGTACTTATGGCCCAAAACGGATACCGTGTGCAAAATTTACGCTCAATTCTTTGTACGCCGACTCTCCAAGCGTTCCAAATATGCAAGTGCTCATTCTTTCTAAAAATGGCTAAAATCCCTTGTACGTCACGAAGAAGTCGTGAGTTCAATCCAAAACGGTCGCTACATTTCTGAAAAGTACTTAAGGGCCCGAAACGGACGCCGTTTTCAAAAGTTACGCTCAATTCTTCGTACGCCGACTCTCCAAGCGTTCCAAATATGCAAGTGCTCATTCTTTCGAAAAATGGCCAAAATCCCACACACGTCACGATGAAGTGGTGAGTTCAATCCAAAACGGTCGCTGAATTTCCTAAAAGTACTTATGGGCCCAAAACGGATACCATGTGCAAAAGTTACGCTCAATTCTTCATACGCCGACTCTCGAAGCGTTCCAAATATGCAAGTGCTCATTCCTTCTAAAAATGGCTGAAATACCTCGTACGTCACGATGAAGTCATGAGTTCAATCCAAAACGGTCGCTACATTTCTGAAAAGTACTTATGGGCCCAAAACGGACACCGTGTGCAAAAGTTACACTCAATTCTTCGTACGTCGACAATCTGAGCAATCCAAATTTAAAAGTGCTCATTCTTTCGAAAAATGGCTGAAATCCCTCGTACGTTATGACGAAGTTGTGAGTTCAATCCAAAACGGTCGCTACATTTCCAAAAAGTACTTATGGGCCCAAAAAGGACAGCGCGTGCAAAAGTTACGCTCAATTCTTCTTACCCCGACTCTCCAAGCGTTCCAAATATGCAAGTGCTCATTCTTTCAAAAAATGGCTGAAATCCCTCATACGTCACGACGAAGTCGTGACTTCAATCCAAAACGATCGCTACATTTCTGCAAAGTACTTATGGGCCCAAAACGGACACCGTTTACAAAAGTTACACTCAATTCTTCGAACGTCGACTCTCCAAGCGCTCTAAATATACAAGTGCTCATTCTTTCAAAAAATGGCGAAAATCCCTCATACATCACGACGAAGTGGTGAGTTCAATCCAAAACGGTCGCTTCATTTCCAAAAAGTACTTACGGGCCCAAAACGGACACCATGTGCAAAAGTTACGCTCAATTCTTCGTACGCCGACAATCCAAGCGTTCTAAATATGCAAGTGCTCATTCTTTTGAAAAAAGGCCAAAATCCCTCATACGTCATGATGAAGTGGTGAGTTCAATCCAAAACGGTCGCTCCATCTCCAAAAAGTAATTATGGGCCCAAAACGGACACCGTGTGCAAAAGTTACGCTCAACTCTTCTTACGCCGACTTTCCAAGCGTTCCAAATATGCAAGTGCTCATTCTTTTGAAAAATGGCCAAAATCCCTCGTACACCACGATGAAGTCAAGACTTCAATCCAAAACAGTCGCTACATTTCCGAAAAGTACTTATGGGCCCAAAATGGACGACGTTTTCAAAAGTCACGCACAATTCTTCGAACGCCGACAATCCAAGCATTCCAAATTTGAAAGTGCTCATTCTTTTGAAAAATGGCCGAAATCCCTCGTACGTCACAACAAAGTGGTAAGTTCAATCCAAAACGATCGCTGCATTTCCAAAAAGTACTTATGGGCCCAAAACAGACACCGTGGGCAAAAGTTACACTCAATTCTTCGTACACCGACTCTCCAAGCATTCCAAATATGCAAGTGCTCATTCTTCCTAAAAATGGCTGAAATCCCTCGTACGTCACGATGAAGTCGTGAGTTCAATCCAAAACGGTCGCTACATTTCTGAAAAGTACTTATGGGCCCAAAATGGACAACGTGTGCAAAAGTTACACTCAATTCTTCGTTCACCGACTCTCCAAGCATTCCAAATATGCAAGTGCTCATTCTTTCGAAAAATGGCTGAAATCCCTCGTACGTCACGATGAAGTCGTGAGTTCAATCCAAAACGGTCGCTACATTTCTGAAAAGTACTTATGGGCCCAAAATGGACAACGTGTGCAAAAGTTACACTCAATTCTTCGTTCACCGACTCTCCAAGCATTCCAAATATGCAAGTGCTCATTCTTTCGAAAAATGGCTGAAATCCCTCGTACGTCACGATGAAGTCATGAGTTCAATCCAAAACGGTCGCTACATTTCTGAAAAGTACTTATGGGCCCAAAACGGACACCGTGTGCAAATGTTACACTCAATTCTTCGTACGTCGACAATCCGAGCAATCCAAATTTAAAAGTGCTCATTCTTTCGAAAAATGGCTGAAATCCCTCGTACGTTATGACGAAGTTGTGAGTTCAATCCAAAACGGTCGCTACATTTCCAAAAAGTACTTATGGGCCCAAAAAGGACAGCGCGTGCAAAAGTTACGCTCAATTCTTCTTACCCCGACTCTCCAAGCGTTCCAAATATGCAAGTGCTCATTCTTTCGAAAAATGGCCGAAATACCTCGTACGTCATGACGAAGTCGTGACTTCAATCCAAAACGATCGCTACATTTCTGCAAAGTACTTATGGGCCCAAAACGGACACCGTTTGCAAAAGTTACACTCAATTCTTCGAACGTTGACTCTCCAAGCGCTCTAAATATACAAGTGCTCATTCTTTCAAAAAATGGTGAAAATCCCTCATACATCACGACGAAGTGGTGAGTTCAATCCAAAACGATCGCTTCATTTCCAAAAAGTACTTACGGGCCCAAAACGGACACCATGTGCAAAAGTTATGCTCAATTCTTCGTACGCCGACAATCCAAGCGTTCTAAATATGCAAGTGCTCATTCTTTTGAAAAATGGCCAAAATCCCTCAT
>NW_019266758.1:0-6766 GCF_002742605.1 Olea europaea var. sylvestris
AACCTTTATGGCGAACCTCGCCTATGCTTAACTAGTGTTTTGCCTTAAACACACCAAAAAAAATTGTAAATGTGCCAAAAAAAACCCTACGTTGTTTCACCATAATCACAATGTTAAGCTTATGAGAATGTTTGATGGAGATTAAAATTAGAATTTTTCTTAGATTATTATAGAAATTTTTGAAATATGTGATTAAAAAATTGTGGGATCCGTGGAAAAGTGTGGTTAATATTGATTATTTACTTTGACTTAAATTAAGATCATATTTTAATCATAACCAAACATGGGCTATAATTTGCTCATATTTATAAATTGTTTATAAACGCTCAATCACTTTTGACCGACATATATAGGGGTTGATTGAGCACTATTTTTTTTCAAAAAAATGTATTTTACAATAGTGTTATGATGGATAATTTGTGGTTGAAAAAAAAGGAAAATTTTTGGACTTGCATGTAATATTATTTTATTAAAGAATGTGTTGTTGAAATGAGGTCAAATCACTATTCAATAATGCATTTTGATTAAAAAATGGGTCAAACAAGGGCATGGAATGATTCGTGGATATTATTTATTGTTTACTTACATCTATTTATAATTTAAATTATCTATAAAAAACTTCTCGTACAATCTCTAATGCTCTACTTCAAAGCCCTACTAAGTGATGGCGAATGTCACAAGTTATGTTGTAAATAATGAAATACTTGGATAATAAATAAATATGAGCCTAATAAGGATTCAATTTTGAATCATCTCTTCCATACGCACAACACTAGGTGGTGCTTATATAAATCTCCCACAATTTCACATTACAATTTACAGGATTTAAAAAGTTTTTTACAATTTATACATTCTTTCTTCATTGTCTGGGATAAGATTAGTGCTAACAACTCTTAATCATATCACAATTTACCGATAAGAAAAGGAAAAACTACGCAAACAGTGTCTCGTGCTTCCTTATATGATACATGTTCCATTTTTATGTTTTGAGTATCATTTTGAGAAAACATTATTCTTTTGATATTGTTTCTACATCATTGATAGAACGATTTGCAATTTATCATGTTAAATTAATTGAGTACTCTACCTATGTAATTCCTTTTTATTTAATAAAGAATTTAATTTCTAAGACATAGATGCTTTAACGATCTCGCTAATTTGAAACTTCCAATGTAGACTCTTCAGTCTCATCGTTCTTCTTTCTTAGTAACGGCATTGTAATCTAGGTGAATTTTGGTGAATTCTATCAATTGGACCATTAATATCAACGAAAATTAGTTCCCCTTGATTGATTTTTAATAGATATGCAAAAGAAGATTAGCTTAGTCAGAGGACTGGAGTTGACAATATCCTTTCACTCCACGTATAAAAAACCATCTTCAAATTCCTTTTTTTTTTTTTTTTTTTGGATGACTTATTTATATTTGCTCTTTGCTTCTTGAAGCTATTGCCTTGTTGCCGATATTTTTGTCCATTATTCACTTATGTCATCTTTCACATCCATATCCATGGTTTGATATTGCATTTATTTTAAGCAACACATTGCCATTTGCTACAAGTGATGCTACATAACCGATCGAATGTAATCAGTGATTTTCATCAATAATTCATTGTTTTTTCAGCTAGTAACAAATAAAATGAGTTTTGAGTATTTTTTAAATTATGCTCACGAAATTATTGTTACTTGATCACGTTTTAAGTATAGAAAGTGCTGAAAACATTTTTTTCAACATATTTTTATTGGTGATTTTTCTTAACAACGAGTTAATCTTTAATGTATTCTGAACAATTCAGAGTTGTATTCACTAACATTTTCAAATGTTATAGATGAAGGTGCATAATTCACAACCGAATTTGGAGAGGACTACGATCCTTTGGATGTCAAAATTTTAAATCATTTTTTTGCTCAAACAACTTGTAGATCATTTATGGCGAGGTACTCGATTTTCAATCATTCTAGAGAAGTGAAGAAGGAAATTGGGTGTTTTTACTTGATTCCACAGGGGCTCTTTATTTTCTTCTTTCATCGTCTCTTTCAAACCTTTTTGAGGTAAAATGAATCTCAACATCGAAGATTGACTAGTAAATTTTACATGATAAGTCAATTGTAACAAACTTAAGTTTTATAATGTTCGCCATTTGAGCAACTATACAATGAAATTAAAGAATATAAAATTTTTTTTTTTTGAAAAATATGATTAGGCATTGTATAGTTATATATATAAGAACATGTTAAGGAGTCAAAGTATAATAATGCCAACGGTACATGCGTTGTACGCTTATCTTTAGGGATAAACTGTTGGATAATTTAATGCTTTAAATTACTAGATCTTTCATGTTAAATCATCGAGAAATATAAGAATTAAAGCGGAAGCATACCTGAATCAGACATGGTTAATGCAATATGAATTTCGCGGTATGATCTTCCAAATCTACACGCAGTCTCCTTTTCCTCTCTGTGATGGGATGCAGTAGAGAATGAATAATTCGTTTCGTTGCGTGTGATCTGGGGACCATAACCTATTTATATGGAGATGCCCTTTGACCTAATTCGGCTCATCATAAAATTAGGACTTGGACCCGGTCTCTACACATATGTAAACCCATACTTTAATTGAATACATTAAAACCCAAAACTGAAACCTTATTAGATCATTTTAATTGGGCTCAACCGAATTCGATAGCCTATAATTTAACACACAATTATTTACACATACAAGCCCATCTTTAATTAAAAATCCTTACATAAACTTCTATTCAATTCATTTTACTGAGATTAGATAATAGTGTTGGATAGTGTTTGCTCATCGAGTAAATTTATTTCTACTCGTTACATTTTGAAATAAAAAATTAATTTGTTTTAATAAATTAATTGTATTAATTTGAGCTTGTATTGCTCATGGATTTATTAGATATCATAAATCGAGTTCTCAGTTGTTCAGTACCTAATTTTATTGCTCATGATTGATAAATGACAAATACTTTTTTTTTTTTGGTAAGATTGTCTCAATTTTATTAAAGTTCATCTTTGACATTTATAATAAATTTGAGTGTATATTTTAGAACTATTAACCATATCAAGTGAAATTAATTTCTACAATAGACATCATAAATTTAATTACACTTGATTGATGTAAGTAGAATCTTAATTCTGAGCGGGTAATGAATTTCGATTATTAACTTGCAGTTCTTTGATGTATCATTGGTGAGACGACATCATTGTTACTCTATTAGATATCTCAGTGCCATAGGAATTCAAGTGAATTGGTATGAAATCCGTAGCATATTTAATATGCACGATCATGACCTCAAAAGATTTTTTAGCGACCAATTAAATCAGAGATCAATGACTCATCATTGATTGTTGAATTAAATATTTTATTTTTACGTAATTTTTATAAGTGAATTTTGTTATTAAAAGTAATTTTGTTACATATAAGTGATTTTTTAATTCATAAGCGCAATTGGATCCATGTATTTATGTTGGCACAATCGAAGTTCATGAAAGTCGATTTAACAAGACTTACATTTAAAAGATAAAAAAAATTAATTAATTTTTAAAGGCCCTGTTTGTGGCCCTTTAATTTCAAAAATTGTAGTATGGAGTAGTGATTGATGTTGGAATGTGTGGTTAAAAAAGAAAGAAAATTTTTTAATTTATGTGTAATATTATTTTAATGAAGAATGTGTGGGTGAAAATGAGTATTGTAGAAAAAATAATTTGGAAGAATGGTTGACAAACAAAGCAAAGTTGTGTCCTACGAGATTTGAGGCATAAAATTGAAATTTATTTTCTTAGCAATTTCCATTTCGATAAAGAGTGCCATACAATTAGTAAGAAAATTATTCGTTTGTCACGGATTCTATCTTAAAACAATAACAATCCAAAAATCAACAATAAATTAACAAAACAACTACAATTCAATGCAATAACAATTTATGTTATCAAATAGTAAGATAGCATGACAACTACATTACAATAAGAAGCAGACAAGGCAAATCTTCAAGACATTATTTAGCCCCTGATTTTTTGGAAAAAAAAAAAATTATGTTCTGAAATAATGATATTTTTTTGGAGAATGTTTAATTAAAAATAGTAAAAAAATTTGAATTTACTTATAAAGTCATTTTATGAGATAATGTATGGTTGAAAATGAGTTTTGAAAAAATAAATTTTAGGTAAAATGGGGCTCAAATAGGAGGAAATTGTGGTAGATAACCGGTTGACCCATCCGTTTTTGCCACAATGACCTTTGACCAGAAAGTAAGAAAAGGTGAAAAATTTAAAGAAATCACAATATCCATTTTACCTCCATTTTAAACATTGAGAATTTGAAGATCTGACAATTTCTTGTTCTTCTATGCTTTTTCATCTTTTCCATCTCCATCGCCATTCTTCGAGGGTTTATTTTATTTTGTTTTTTTTATTTATATCCATCTTTGTGTTGCTAAAAGTGGAAACCGCAAGTGCCAAAGTCACAATATAGTAGTAAAGTTGACTTTTTGAATTCGAATTATCGATTTCTCAAAAATACAACTTTAATTAATTTAAATCTAACAATAAAAAGAAACACACAATTAAAATTATAATTTGAAAATAAGAAAAAATAAACTAAAAACTCTACAAAGTAAGAAAACATAAAACTTTGGAGGAAAACGTGATTGAGATTCATGGTTTATCTTAACCGTCGTCTAATTAATTTCTATACAATTCAATTAATAAATTACTCATTTATAATATTAAACTCGATTTTTCAATTTAAGTTATTTACCTTTCTTGAGCGAAAATTAACCCTAATTAACTGGTTTACTCTACTGTATCTTTATGTTGATTAACATCCAACAATTGTATTAAATCTTTGTAAAAATAACTCAGTAGGTCTCCTATGATTAGTGATATATCCATCAAACGATGTATAAAATACTAAACATAATAATTCATTGGCCACATAAATGAAAACACAATAATAACAATAGTAAAAACATGTGAAAATAAATAACTTAACATTAACGAACAAATGTCGACATTAATAAAAGCTATGTTAAACTATATCATAAATCCCAACATCAAGAATTTTGCTTATGTTATATAAACGATGGAAAAGAGAATATTTCATAAATGGAAGTAAATAATGAAGTAAATTAAAGAGAAAAGTGAAACATCCGTTTTGGTTGGATTCTTGAAAATTGCCATAAATTAAACTCGAGTTTTCCCTAAAATCTCTTCTTATTTCTTTGAGTTTTCTCCTTTTGTCGTTCTAATTCTTCTCCAAAATACCAAGTAAAATGAAAAGAAAAAGAAGATAAGAAAAAGAAAGGGAAAAAAAAAATGAAGGAAGAGGCCTCCCATCCCTACAACTTGGGGTGTTAATTGGGATAGTCGACTAGGGCCTCCCGTGCCTCGACCCAGGCCGGCCCGAAAAAAGCTCGAGTCGGCCCGACTTGAGGCTTGGGCCAGCCATATGACTCGTCGGCTCAGGTCATTTTCGACCTTTAACAATCCGATTTAAAAAAATAATAATAATGGCTGCAACAAATTGCTGCATGTGTTTAAAAAAAAAAAGAGCCAGCTCGGCTTGGCTCGATAAGGCCCAAACCGAAAGCTCGAGTCTAGCCTAAATGTTTTGGTCGAGCAAAAACTTGGCTCAAATCCGATAAAAAAAAGTTCAAACCATTTTTACTTGAACTGAGTTTGAGTTTTAAGTATCGGCTTGGCTCGTTGACATCTCTATCCATGGCTATCGCCCTTTCTTTACGTTTTAAATACGATTCGGAAACTACAAAAAAGGATATTGGAATTGCACCCAAAAAAAAAAAAAAAAAAAAAAAAAACAGTCTGCATGTTTGCTTGTACCCTCCAACTTTCTCTTAAAAACATCATACCTTTTTCTCTTCTTTTTTGTTATTGTACATAAGTTTTCTAGTAATTTGCATATCAAGTCTCTAAACTTTGATTTTGTACAAATTGATCATCAGATTTTGACTTTCATTTCAATCAAGCCATTCATAAATTGCAGCCTAATGTCCTCAACTTTCGACACTTGTACACTTTGATCCCCAACTTTGCATTTTTGCATTATTCTGGTCTATTTTCTCTTGCTTTGCGTTTGTTCCTTTTCAAATGATAATTTTTGCCTACAAAAAATTATAATTACACAATTGTGATTGAAATTCGCTCAATGTAATCAATAATTAGCTTATTCGGGGTATTAAATAAGTGTGTAAAAACACACTTATCCATCTCCACCTCCACCTCCACCTCCACCTCCACATTCAAGGTTTCTTCATTTTATCTGGTTAAATTCAAAATTTTTTTACTTATAATATAGATGGATAATACCTTTTTAAATGTAATATTCAATGATTTAAACAAAAAATTCTTTGACGTGTTGAAGAAATCCAAATTTATGAAAAAAATCATAGCAGATTTGTTATCTATTAACGAGGTTCGGGAGTCCCAAATGGTCCGGGTCACGAAGGAGAAATCTTGCTTTCTTAATTTTAAAATGAAGGGCATGTTTTTCTTTTAACGTTAAAAGGCCATTATGATGAATAATTAGGGGGTGTTTGTGCCCCATTATTTGTGAGTAATGTATGATAAAATAGTGATTGATATGGAAAAGTGTGGTTAAAAAGAAGAATTTTTTTTTATTTACGTGTAATATTATTTTAATGAAAAATGTGTGGTTGAAAATGAGTATCGTAGAAAAAATAATGTGTTAAAATAGTAGACAAAAAAGTCTTAGTAAGTTAGATATACGTGTGG
>NW_019266759.1:0-6765 GCF_002742605.1 Olea europaea var. sylvestris
GCCGACTATCCAAGCGTTCCAAATATGCAAGTGCCCATTCTTTCGAAAAATGGCCGAAATCCCTCATACGTCACGACGAAGCCACGAGTTCAATCCAAAACGGTCGCTACATTTCTAAAAAGTACTTATGGGTCCAAAACGGACATCGTGTGCAAAAGTTACGCTCAATTCTCCGTACGCCGACTATCCAAGCGTTCCAAATATGCAAGTGCTCATTCATTCGAAAAATGGCCGAAATCCCTCATACGTCACGACGAAGTTGTGAGTTCAATCCAAAACGGTCGCTACATTTCCAAAAAGTACTTATGGGCCCGAAACGGACACCGTGTGCAAAAGTTACGCCCAATTCTCAGTACGCCGACTATCCAAGCGTTCCAAATATGCAGGTTCCCATTCTTTCGAAAAATGGTCGAAATCCATCATACGTCACAATGAAGTCTTAAGTTCAATCCAAAACGGTCTCTACATTTTCAAAAAAGTACTTATGGGCCCGAAACGGACACCGTCGACAAAAGTTACGCTCAATTCTTCGTACGCCGACTATCCAAGCGTTCCAAATATACAAGTGCTCATTCTTTTGAAAAGTCGCTAAAATCCTTCATACGTCACGACGAAGTCTTAAGTTCAATCAAAAATGATCGCTACATTTCCAAAAAGTACTCATGGGCCCGAAACGGACACCATGTACAAAAGTCACGCTCAATTCTCCGTACGCCGACTATCCAAGCGTTCCAAATATGCAAGTGCTCATTCTTTCGAAAAGTCGATAAAATCCCTCATACGTCACGACGAAGTCTTAAGTTCAATCAAAAATGATCGCTACATTTCCAAAAAGTACTCATGGGCTCGAAACGGACACCGTGTACAAAAGTTACGCTCAATTCTTCGTCCACCGACTCTCCAAGCGTTCCAAATATCCAAGAGCTCATTCTTTCGAAAAATCGCTAAACTCCCCCATACGTCACGACAAAGTTGTGAGTTCAATCCAAAACGGTCGCTAGATTTCTAAAAAGTACTTATGGGTCCAAAACGGACACCGTGTGCAAAAGTTATGCTCAATTCATCGTACGCTGACAATCCAAGCGTTCCAAATATGCAAGTCCCCATTCTTTCGAAAAATGGCTGAAATCCCTCATACGTCACGATGAAGTCTTAAGTTCAATCCAAAACGATCGCTACATTTCCAAAAAGTACTCATGGGCTCGAAACGGACACCGTGTACAAAAGTTACGCTCAATTCTTCGTCCACCGACTCTCCAAGCGTTCCAAATATCCAAGAGCTCATTCTTTCGAAAAATCGCTAAACTCCCCCATACGTCACGACAAAGTTGTGAGTTCAATCCAAAACGGTCGCTAGATTTCTAAAAAGTACTTATGGGTCCAAAACGGACACCGTGTGCAAAAGTTATGCTCAATTCATCGTACGCTGACAATCCAAGCGTTCCAAATATGCAAGTGCCCATTCTTTCGAAAAATGGCCGAAATCCCTCATACGTCACGACGAAGCCGTGAGTTCAATCCAAAACGGTCGCTACATTTCTAAAAAGTACTTATGGGTCCAAAACGGACACCGTGTGCAAAAGTTAACTCAATTCTCCGTACGCCGACTATCCAAGGGTTCCAAATACACAAGTGCTCATTCTTTAGAAAAGTCGCTAAAATCCCTCATACGTCACGACGAAGTCTCAAGTTCAATCAAAAATGGTCGCTACATTTCCAAAAAGTACTTATGGGCCCGAAACGGACACCGTGTGCAAAAGTTACGCTCAATTCTCAGTACGCCGACTATCCAAGCGTTCCAAATATGCAGGTGCCCATTCTTTCGAAAAATCGTCGAAATCCATCATACGTCACAATGAAGTCTTAAGTTCAATCCAAAACGGTCTCTACATATCCAAAAAAGTACTTATGGGCCCGAAACGGACACCGTCGACAAAAGTTACGCTCAATTCTTCGTACGCCGACTATCCAAGCGTTCCAAATATACAAGTGCTCATTCTTTTGAAAAGTCGCTAAAATCCCTCATACGTCACGATGAAGTCTTAAGTTCAATCAAAAACGATCGCTACATTTCCAAAAAGTACTCATGGGCCCGAAACGGACACCATGTGCAAAAGTTACGCTCAATTCTCCGTACGCCGACTATCCAAGCGTTCCAAATATGCAAGTGCTCATTCTTTTGAAAAATCACTAAAATTCCTCATACGTCACGACGAAGTTGTGAGTTCAATCCAAAACGATCGCTACATTTCCAAAAAGTACTTATGGGCCCGAAACGGACACCATGTGCAAAAGTTACGCTCAATTCTCCGTACGCCGACTATCCAAGTGTTCCAAATATGCAAGTGCTAATTCTTTCGAAAAATGGCCGAAATCCCGCATACGTCACGACGAAGTCTTAAGTTCAATCAAAAACGATCGCTACATTTCCAAAAAGTACTCATGTGCCCGAAACGGACACTGTGTACAAAAGTTACGCTCAATTCTTCGTACGCCTACTATCCAAGCGTTCCAAATATGCAAGTGCCCATTCTTTCGAAAATTGGCCGAAATCCCTCATATGTCACGACGAAGTTGTGAGTTCAATCCAAAACGGTCGCTACATTTCCAAAAAGTACTTATGGGCCCGAAACGGACACCGTGTGCAAAAGTTACGCTCAATTCTCCGTACGCCGACTATCCAAGCGTTCCAAATATGCAAGTGCTCATTCATTCGAAAAATGGCCGAAATCCCTCATACGTCACAATGACGTCTTAAGTTCAATCCAAAACGGTCACTCCATTTCCAAAAAGTACTTATCCGCCCGAAACGGACACCGTGTGCAAAAGTTACGCTCAATTCTCCGTACGTCGACTATCCAAGCGTTCCAAATATACAAGTGCTCATTCTTTTGAAAAGTCACTAAAATCCCTCATACGTCACGACGAAGTCTTAAGTTCAATCAAAAACGGTCGCTACATTTCCAAAAAGTATTTATGGGCCCGAAACGGACACCGTGTGCAAAAGTTACGCTCAATTCTCCATACGCCGACTATCCAAGCGTTCCAAATGTGCAAGTGACCATTCTTTCGAAAAATGGCCGAAATCCCTCATACGTCACAATGAAGTCTTAAGTTCAATCCAAAACGGACGCTACATTTCCAAAAAGTACTTATGGGCCCGAAACGGACACCGTGTGCAAAAGTTACGCTCAATTCTCCGCACGACGACTATCCCAGCGTTCCAAATATGCAAGTGCTCATTCTTTTGAAAAATCGCTAAAATCCCTCATACGTCACGATGAAGTTGTGAGTTCAATCCAAAACGGTCGCTACATTTCCAAAAAGTACTTCTAGGCCCGAAACGGGCACCGTGTGCAAAAGTTACGCTCAATTCTCCGTACGCCGACTATCCAAGCGTTCCAAATATGCAAGTGCCCATTCTTTCGAAAAACGGCCGAAATCCCTCATACGTCACCATGAAGTCTTCAATTCGATCCAAAACGGTCGCTACATTTCCAAAAAGTACTTATGGGCCCGAAACGGACACCGTGTGCAAAAGTTACGCTCAATTCTCAGTACGACGACTATCCCAGCGTTCCAAATATTCAAGTGCTCATTCTTTTGAAAACTCGCTAAAATCCCTCATACGTCACGATAAAGTTGTGAGTTCAATCCAAAACGGTCGCTACATTTCGAAAAAGTACTTATGGGCCCGAAACGGACCCCTTGTGCAAAAGTTACGCTCAATTCTCCGTACGCCGACTCTCCAAGCGTTCCAAATATGCAAGTGCTCGTTCTTTCGAAAAATGGCTGAAATCCCTCATACGTCACGACGAAGTGGTGAGTTCAATCCAAAACGGTCGCTACATTTCGAAAAAGTACTTATGGGCCCGAAACGGACACCGTGTGCAAAAGTTACGCTCAATTCTCCGTACGCCGACTATCCAAGCGTCCAAATATGCAAGTGCCCATTTTTTCGAAAAATGGCCGAAATCCCTCATACGTCACAATGAAGTCTTAAGTTCGATCCAAAACGGCCGCTACATTTCCAAAAAGTACTTATGGGCCCGAAACGGACACCGTGTGCCGTACGCCGACTATCCAAGCGTTCCAAATATGCAAGTGCTCATTCTTTCGAAAAATGGCCGGAATCCCTCATACGTCACAATGAAGTCTTAAGTTCAATCCAAAACGATCGCTCCATTTCCAAAAAGTACTTATGGGCCAGAAACGGACACCGTGTGCAAAAGTTACGCTCAATTCTCCGTACGACGACTATCCAAGCGTTCCAAATATGCAAGTGCCCATTCTTTCGTAAAATGGCCGAAATCCCTCATACGTCACGACGAAGTCGTGAGTTCAATCCAAAACGGTCGCTAGATTTCCAAAAAGTACTTATGGGCCCGAAACGGACACCGTATGCAAAAGTTACGCTCAATTCTCCGTACGCCGACTATCCAAGCGTTCCAAATATACAAGTGCTCATTCTTTTGAAAAGTCGCTAAAATCCCTCATACGTCACGACGAAGTCGTGAGTTCAATCCAAAACGGTCGCTACATTTCCAAAAAGTACTTCTGGGCCCGAAACGGGCACCGTGTGCAAAAGTTACGCTCAATTCTCCGTACGCCGACTATCCAAGCGTTCCAAATATGCAAGTGCCCATTCTTTCGTAAAATGGCCGAAATCCCTCATACGTCACGACGAAGTCGTGAGTTCAATCCAAAACGGTCGCTAGATTTCCAAAAAGTACTTATGGGCCCGAAACGGACACCGTGTGCAAAAGTTACGCTCAATTCTTCGTACGTCGACTGTCCAAGCCTTCCTAATATAAAAGTGCTCATTCGTTCGAAAAATGGCCAGAATCCCTCATACGTCACGATAAAGTTGTGAGTTCAATCCAAAACGGTCGCTAGATTTCCAAAAAGTACTTATGGGCCGGAAACGGACACCGAGTGCAAAAGTTACGCTCAATTCTTCGTACGTCGACTGTCCAAGCCTTCCTAATATAAAAGTGCTCATTCGTTCGAAAAATGGCCAGAATCCCTCATACGTCACGATAAAGTTGTGAGTTCAATCCAAAACGGTCGCTAGATTTCCAAAAAGTACTTATGGGCCGGAAACGGACACCGAGTGCAAAAGTTACGCTCAATTCTTCGTACGTCGACTGTCCAAGCCTTCCTAATATAAAAGTGCTCATTCGTTCGAAAAATGGCCAGAATCCCTCATACGTCACGATAAAGTTGTGAGTTCAATCCAAAACGGTCGCTAGATTTCCAAAAAGTACTTATGGGCCGGAAACGGACACCGTGTGCAAAAGTTACGCTCAATTCTCCGTACGCCGACTATCCAAGCGTTCCAAATATGCAGTTGTCCATTCTTTCGAAAAATGGCCGAAATCCCTCATACGTCACAATGAAGTCTTCAATTCGATCCAAAACGGTCGCTACATTTCCAAAAAGTACTTCTGGGCCCGAAACGGACACCGTGTGCAAAAGTTACGCTCAATTCTCCGTACGCCGACTATCCAAGCGTTCCAAATATGCAAGTGCCCATTCTTTCGAAAAATGGCCGAAATCCCTCATACGTCACGACGAAGTCGTGAGTTCAATCCAAAACGGTCGCTAAATTTCCAAAAAGCACTTATGGGCCGGAAACGGACACCGAGTGCAAAAGTTACGCTCAATTCTCCGTACGCCGACTATCCAAGCGTTCCAAATATGCAAGTGCCCATTCTTTCGAAAAATGGCCGAAATCCCTCATACGTCACGACGAAGTCGTGAGTTCAATCCAAAACGGTCGCTAAATTTCCAAAAAGCACTTATGGGCCGGAAACGGACACCGAGTGCAAAAGTTACGCTCAATTCTCCGTACGCCGACTATCCAAGCGTTCCAAATATGCAAGTGCCCATTCTTTCGAAAAATGGCCGAAATCCCTCATACGTCACGACAAAGTTGTGAGTTCAATCCAAAACGGTCGCTACATTTCCAAAAAGTACTTATGGGCCCGAAACAGACACCGTGTGCAAAAGTTACGCTCAATCCTCCGTACGCCGACTATCCAAGCGTTCAAAATATGCAAGTGCCCATTCATTCGAAAAATGGCCGAAATCCCTCATACGTCACGACAAAGTTGTGAGTTCAATCCAAAACGGTCGCTACATTTCCAAAAAGTACTTATGGGCCCGAAACGGACACCGTGTGCAAAAGTTACGCTCAATTCTCCGTACGTCGATTCTCCAAGCGTTCCACATATGCAAGTGCCCATTCTTTCGAAAAATGGCCGAAATCCCTCATACGTCACGACGAAGTCGTGAGTTCAATCCAAAACGGTCGCTAAATTTTCAAAAAGTACTTATGGGCCCGAAACGGACACCGTGTGCAAAAGTTACGCTCAATTCTCCGTACGCCGACTGTCCAAGCGTTCCAAATATGCAGGTGCCCATTCTTTCGAAAAATGGCCGAAATCCCTCACACGTCACAATGAAGTCTTCAATTCGATCCAAAACGGTCGCTACATTTCCAAAAAGTACTTATGGGCCCGAAACGGACACCGTGTGCAAAAGTTACGCTCAATTCTCCGTACGACGACTATCCCAGCGTTCCAAATATTCAAGTGCTCATTCTTTTGAAAACTCGCTAAAATCCCTCATACGTCACGATAAAGTTGTGAGTTCAATCCAAAACGGTCGCTATATTTCGAAAAAGTACTTCTGGGCCCGAAACGGACACCGTGTGCAAAAGTTACGCTCAATTCTCCGTACGCCGACTATCCAAGCGTTCCA
>NW_019266760.1:0-2983 GCF_002742605.1 Olea europaea var. sylvestris
GTCGAGAAAAATGACGAAATTGCCCCCGGCGCGAATTTTATTTCAGATCAAACTGCCAAATTTCAGTCAATTCCGACACAGTCGAGAAAAATTACGAAATTTCCCCCGGCGCGATTTTTTTCCCGATAAACTTGTCAAATTTGGGCCCATTCCGACACAGCCGAGAAAAATGACGAAATTGCCCCCAATGCGATTTTTGTTTCCGATCAACCCGTCAAATTTCAGCCCATTCCTACACAGTCGAGAAAAAATGACGAAATTGCCCACGACGCGATTTTTATTTCCGTTCAAACTGCCAAATTTCAGCCAATTCCGACACAATCGAGAAAAATGAGGAAATTGCCACCGGCGCGATTTTTATTTCCGATCAAACTGCCAAATTTCAGCCAATTCTGACACAGTCGATAAAAATGGCAAAATTGCCCCCGACGCGATTTTTGTTTCCGATCAACAAGTCAAATTCCAGCCAATTCCGACGCAGTCGCGAAAAATGACGATACTACACCCGGCGCGATTTTTGTTCCCGATAAACCTGTCAAATTTTAGCCCATTCCGACACAATCGAGAAAAATGACGAAATTGCCGCTGGCGCGATTTTTATTTCAGATCAAACTGCCAAATTTCAGCCAATTCCGACACAGTCGCGAAAAATGACGAAATTACCCTCGGCGCTATTTTTGTCCCCGATCAACTTGTCAAATTTGAGCCCATTCCGACACAGTCGAGAAAAATTACTAAATTGCCCACGATGGGATTTTTGTTTCTGATCAACTTGTCAAATTTTATCCAATTCCGACACAGTCGCGAAAAATGACGAAATTGCCGCGGCGCGATTTTTGTTTCCGATCAACCTGTCAAATTTTAGCCCATTCCGACACAATTTAGAAAAATGACGAACTTGCCCACGGCGCAGTTTTTGTTTCCGATCAACAAGTCAAATTTCAGCAAATTCCGACACAGTCGCGAAAAATGACGATATTANCTCAGCCAATTCCGACACAGTCGAGAAAAATGACGAAATTGCCCCGGCGCGATTTTTATTTCCGATCAAACTGCCAAATTTCGGCCAATTTTGACACAGTCGAGAAAAATGACGAAATTGCCCACGGCGCGATTTTTATTTCCGATCAACCTGTCAAATCTCAGCCAATTCCGACACAGTCGCGAAAAATGACGAAATCACACCCGGCGCGGTTTTTATTCCCGATAAACCTGTCAAATTTGAGCCCATTCCGACACAGTCGAGAAAAATGACGAAATTGCCCTCAGATCAAACTGCCAAATTTCAGTCAATTCCGACACAGTCGAGAAAAATTACGAAATTTCCCCCGGCGCGATTTTTTTTCCCGATAAACCTGTCAAATTTGGTCCCATTCCGACACAGTCGAGAAAAATGACGAAATTGCCCCCAATGCGATTTTCGTTTCCGATCAACCCGTCAAATTTCAGCCCATTCCTACACAGTCGAGAAAAAATGACGAAATTGCCCACGACGCGATTTTTATTTCCGTTCAAACTGCCAAATTTCTGCCAATTCATACACAATCGAGAAAAATGAGGAAATTGCCACCGGCGCGATTTTTATTTCGATCAAACTGCCAAATTTCAGCCAATTCTGACACAGTCGATAAAAATGGCAAAATTGCCCCCGGCGCGGTTTTTGTTTCCGATCAACAAGTCAAATTCCAGCCAATTCCGACGCAGTCACGAAAAATGACGATACTACACCCGGCGCGATTTTTGTTCCCGATAAACCTGTCAAATTTTAGCCCATTCCGACACAGTCGAGAAAAATGACGAAATTGCCCTCGGCGCGATTTTTATTTAAGATAAAACTGCCAAATTTCAGCCAATTCTGCCACAGTCGAGAAAAATGACGACATTGCCCCCGGCGCGGTTTTTGTTTCCGATCAACAATTCAAATTTTAGCCAATTCCGACACAGTCGCGAAAAATTACGATATTACACCCTACGCGGTTTTTGTTCCCGATAAACCTGTCAAATTTGGGCCCATTCCGACACAGTCGAGAAAAATGACGAAATTGCCCCGGCGCGATTTTTGTTCCCGATAAACCTGTCAAATTTGAGCCCATTCCGGCACAGTCGTGAAAAATGACGAAATTGCCCCGGCGCGGTTTTCGTTTCCGATCAACCAGTCAAATCTTAGCCAATTCCGACACAGTCTCGAAAAATGACGAAATTACCCCCGGCGCTATTTTTGTCCCCGATCAACCTGTCAAATTTGAGCCCATTCCGACGCAGTCGAGAAAAATTACTAAATTGCCCACGACGGGATTTTTGTTTCTGATCAACTTGTCAAATTTTATCCAATTCCGACACAGTCGCGAAAAATGACGAAATTGCCGCAGCGCGATTTTTGTTTCCGATCAACCTGTCAAATTTTAGCCCATTCCGACACAATCTAGAAAAATGACGAAATTGCCCCCGGCGCGATTTTTATTTAAGATCAAACTGCCAAATTTCAGCCAATTCTGACACAGTCGAGAAAAATGACGAAATTGCCTCCGGCGCGATTTTTGTTTCCAATCAACCAGTCAAATTTCAGCCATTTCCGACATCGTCGCGAAAAATGAAGAAATTGCCCCCAATGCGATTTTTGTTTTCGATCAACCCGTCAAATTTCAGCCCATTCCTACACAGTCGAGAAAAAATGACGAAATTGCCCACGACGCGATTTTTATTTCCGTTCAAACTGCCAAATTTCAGCCAATTCCGACACAATCGAGAAAAATGAGGAAATTGCCACCGGCGCGATTTTTATTTCCGATCAAACTGCCAAATTTCAGCCAATTCTGACACAGTCGATAAAAATGGCAAAATTGCCCCCGGCGCGGTTTTTGTTTCCGATCAACAAGTCAAATTTCAGCCAATTCCGACGCAGTCTCGAAAAATGACGATACTACACCCGGCGCGATTTTTGTTCCCGATAAACCTGTCAAATCTGAGCCCATTCCGACACAGT
>NW_019266760.1:3097-3327 GCF_002742605.1 Olea europaea var. sylvestris
AGAAAAATGAGGAAATTGCCACCGGCGCGATTTTTATTTCCGATCAAACTGCCAAATTTCAGCCAATTCTGACACAGTCGATAAAAATGGCAAAATTGCCCCCGGCGCGGTTTTTGTTTCCGATCAACAAGTCAAATTCCAGCCAATTCCGACGCAGTCACGAAAAATGACGAAATTGCCCCCGGCGAGGTTTTTGTTTCCGATCAACAAGTCAAATTTTAGTCAATTCC
>NW_019266760.1:3496-6763 GCF_002742605.1 Olea europaea var. sylvestris
TTCCGACATAGTCGAGAAAAATGACGAAATTGCCCCCGGCCCGATTTTTGTTTCCGATCAACCTGTCAAATTTTATCCAATTTCGACACAGTCGCGAAAAATGACGAAATTACACCCGGCGCTATTTTTGTCCCCGATCAACTTGTCAAATTTGAGCCCATTCCGACACAGTCGAGAAAAATGACGAAATTGCCCCCAGCGCGATTTTTATTTCCGATCAAGCCGCCAAATTTCAGCCAATTCCGACACAGTCGAGAAAAATGACGAAATTGCCCTCGGCGCGATTTTTATTTAAGATCAAACTGCCAAATTTCAGCCAATTCTGACACAGTCGAGAAAAATGACGAAATTGCCCCCGGCGCGGTTTTTCTTTCCGATCAACAATTCAAATTTTAGCCAATTTCGACACAGTCGCGAAAAATGACGATATTAAACCCTGCGCGGTTTTTGTTCCCGATAAACCTGTCAAATTTGGGCCCATTCCGACACAGTCGAGAAAAATGACGAAATTACCCCGGCGCGATTTTTGTTCCCGATAAACCTGTCAAATTTGAGCCCATTCCGACACAGTCGAGAAAATTGACGAAATTGCCGACGGCACGATTTTTATTTCCGATCAAACTGCCAAATTTCAGCCAATTCCGACATAGTCGAGAAAAATGACGAAATTGCCCTCGGCGCGGTTTTTGTTTCCGATCAACAAGTCAAATTTCAGTCAATTCCGACACAGTCGCGAAAAATGACGATATTACACACGGCGCGATTTTTGTTCCCGATAAACCTGTCAAATTTGAGCCCATTCCGACGCAATCGAGGAAAATGACGAAATTGACCCCGCTGCGATTTTTATTTCAGATCAAACTGCCAAATTTCAGTCAATTCCGACACAGTCGAGAAAAATGACGAAATTGCCCTCGGCGTGGTTTTTGTTCCCGATAAACCTGTCAAATTTCAGCCCATTCGGACACAATCGAGAAAAATGATGAAATTGCCGCCGGCGCGATTTTTATTTCCGATCATACTGCCAAATTTCACCCAATTCCGACACAGTCGCGAAAAACGACGAAATTGCCCCCGGCGCGATTTTTGTTTCCGATCAACAAGTTAACTTTCAGCCAATTCCGAGACAGTCGCAAAAAATGACTAAATTGCCCCGGCGCGATTTTTGTTCCCGACAAAACTGCCAAATTTGAGCCCATTCCGACATAGTCGAGAAAAATGACGAAATTGCCCCCGGCGCGATTTTTGTTTCCGATCAACCTATCAAATTTTATCCAATTTCGACACAGTCGCGAAAAATGACGAAATTACACCCGGCGCTATTTTTGTCCCCAATCAACCTGTCAAATTTGAGCCCATTCCGACACAGCCGAGAAAAATGACGAAATTGCCCCCGGCGCGATTTTTATTTCCGATCAAACCACCAAATTTCAGCAAATTCCGACACAGTCGAGAAAAATGACGAAATTGCCCCCGGCGCGATTTTTATTTAAGATCAAACTGCCAAATTTTAGCCAATTCTGACACAGTCGAGAAAAATGACAATATTACACCCTGCGCGGTTTTTGTTCCCGATAAACCTGTCAAATTTGGGCTCATTCCGACACAGTCGAGAAAAATGACGAAATTGCCCCGGCGCGATTTTTGTTCCCGATAAACCTGTCAAATTTGAGCCCATTCCGACACAGTCGGAAAAATGACGAAATTGCCGTCGGAGTGATTTTTATTTCTGATCAAACTGCCAAATTTCAGCCAATTCCGACACAGTCGAGAAAAATGACGAAATTGCCCCCGGCGCGGTTTTTGTTTCCGATCAACCAGTCAAATTTTAGGCAATTCCGAAAAAGTCGTGAAAAATGACGAAATTACACCCGGCGCTATTTTTCTTTCCCGATCAACCTGTCAAATTTGAGCCCATTCCGACACAGTTGAGAAAAATGACGGAATTGCCCACGGCGCGATTTTTATTTCCGATCAAACTGCCAAATTTCAGCCAATTCCGGCACAGTCGAGAAAAATGACGAAATTGCCCCGGCGCGGTTTTCGTTTCCGATCAACCAGTCAAATCTTAGCCAATTCCGACACAGTCGCGAAAAATGACGAAATTACCCCCGGCGCTATTTTTGTCCCCGATCAACCTGTCAAATTTGAGCCCATTCCGACACAGTCGAGAAAAATTACAAAATTGCCCACGACGGGATTTTTTTTTCTGATCAACCTGTCAAATTTTAGCCCATTCCGACCCAATCTAGAAAAATGAAAAAAATTGCCCCCGGGGCGATTTTTATTTCCGATCAAACTGTCAAATTTCAGCCAATTCCGACACAGTCGAGAAAAATGACGAAATTGCCCCCGGCGGGATTTTTGTTTCTGATCAACTAGTCAAATTTTATCCAATTCCGACACAGTCGCGAAAAATGCAGTCGAGAAAAATGACGGAATTGCCCTCGGCGCGATTTTTGTTTCCGATCAACCCGTCAAATTTCAGCCCATTCCTACTCAGTCGAGAAAAAATGACGAAATTGCCGCGGGCGCGATTTTTATTTCCGACCGATAAACCTGTCAAATCTGAGCCCATTCCGACACAGTCGAGAAAAATGACGGAATTGCCCTCGGCGCGATTTTTGTTTCCGATCAACCCGTCAAATTTCAGCCCATTCCTACTCAGTCGAGAAAAAATGACGAAATTGCCGCGGGCGCGATTTTTATTTCCGACCGATAAACCTGTCAAATCTGAGCCCATTCCGACACAGTCGAGAAAAATGACGGAATTGCCCTCGGCGCGATTTTTGTTTCCGATCAACCCGTCAAATTTCAGCCCATTCCTACACAGTCGAGAAAAAATGACAAAATTGCCCACGACGCGATTTTTATTTCCGATCAAACTGCCAAATATCAGCCAATTCCGACACAATCGAGAAAAATGAGGAAATTGCCCCCGGCGCGATTTTTATTTCCGATCAAATTGGCAAATTTCAGCCAATTCTGACACAGTCGATAAAAATGGCAAAATTGCCCCCGGCGCGATTTTTGTTTCCGATCAACAAGTCAAATTTCAGCCAATTCCGACGCAGTCTTGAAAAATGAAGATACTACACCCGACGCGATTTTTGTTCCCGATAAACCTGTCAAATCTGAGCCCATTCCGACACAGTCGAGAAAAATGACGAAATTGCCGCTGGCTCGATTTTTATTTCAGATCAAACTGCCAAATTTCAGCCAATTCCGACACAGTCGCGAAAAATGACGAAATTGCCCCCGGCGCGA
>NW_019266761.1:0-6763 GCF_002742605.1 Olea europaea var. sylvestris
CGAAATTACCGCAGGCGCGATTTTTATTTCCGATCAAACTACCAAATTTCAGCCAATTCTGACACAGTCGAGAAAAAAGTCAAATTTGCCCCCGCCGTGGTTTTTGTCTCCGATCAACCAGTTAAATTTCAGCCAATTTCGACACAGTCGCGAAAAATGACGAAATTACACCCGGTGCGATTTTTGTTCCCGATCGACCTGTCAAGTTTGAGCCCATTCCGACACAGTTGAGAAAAATGACGAAATTGCCGTCGGTACGATTTTAATTTCCGATCAAACTATCAAATTTCAGCCAATTCCGACACGGTCGAAAAAAATGACGAAATTTCCCACGGCGCAGTTTTTGTTTCCGATCAACCTGTCGAATTTTAGCCAATTCCGACACAGTCGCGAAAAATGAAGAAATTACACCCGGCGCGGTTTTTGTTCCCGATAAACCTGTCAAATTTGAGCCCATTCCGACACAGTCGAGAAAAATGACGAAATTGCCGCCGACGCCATTTTTATTTCCGATCAAACTGCCAAATTTCAGCCAATTCCGACACAGTCGAGAAAAATGACGAAATTGCCCCCGACGCGATTTTTGTTTCCGATCAACTAGTCGAATTTTAGCCAATTCCGACACAGTCGCAAAAAATGACGAAATTACACCCTGCATGATTTTTGTTCTTGATAAACCTGTCAAATTTGAGCCCATTCCGACACAGTCGAGAAAAATGATGAAATAGCCGCCGGCGCGATTTTTATTTCCAATCAAACTCCCAAATTTTAGCCAATTCCGACACAGTCGAGAAAATTACGAAATGCCCCCGGCGCGATTTTTGTTTCCGATCAACAAGTCAAATTTCAGCCCATTCCGACATCGTCGCGAAAAATGACGAAATTGCCCCAGGCACGATTTTTATTTCCGATCAAACTGCCAAATCTTAGCCAATTCTGACACAGTCGAGAAAAATGACAAAATTGACCCCGGCGCGATTTGTGTTTCCGATCAACCAGTCAAATTTTAGCCAATTCTGACACAGTCGCAAAAAATGACGAAATTCCACCCGGCGCGATTTTTGTTCCCGATCATCCTGTCAAATTTGAGCCCATTCCGACACAGTCCCTAAAAATGGCGAAACTGCCGCCAGCGCGATTTTGGTTTCCGTGCAACCTATCAAATTTTAGCCCATTCCTACACAGTCGCGAAAAATGACAAAATTACCCCAGGCGCGATTTTTGTTCCCGATCAACCTGTCAAATTTGAGCCCATTACGACATAGTCGCGAAGAATGACGAAATTGCCCCCGGCGCGATTTTTGTTTCCAATCAACCTGTCAAATTTCAGCCCATTCCGACATCGTCGTGAAAAATGGCGAAATTGCCCCAGGCGCGAATTTTGTTTCCGATCAACCTGTCAAATTTGAGCCCATTCCGGCACAGTCGAAAAAATGACGCAAATGCCCCCTGCGCAATTTTTGTTTCCGACCGACCAGTCAAATATTAGCCAATTCCGACACAGACGCGAAAAATGACGAAATTACACCCGGCGCGGTTTTTATTTCCTGTCAAACTGCTAAATTTCAGCCAATTTCGACACAGTCGAGAAAAATGACGAAATTGCCCACGGCGCGGTTTTTGTTTCCGATCAACCAGTTAAATTTTTGCCAATTCCGACACAGTCGCGAAAAATGACGAAATTACACCCGGCGGTGTTTTTGTTCCCGATCAACCTATCAAATTAGAGCCCACTCCGACGCAGCCGAGAAAAATGTCGAAATTGCCCCCAAGTGATTTTTATTTCCTATCAAACTGCCAAATTTCAGCCAATTCCGACACAGTCGAGAAAAATGACGAAATTGCCCCCGGCCCGGTTTTTGTTTCCGATCAACCGGTCAAATTTTAGCCATTTTCGACACCGTCGTGAAAATGACGAAATTACACTCGGCGCGGTTTTTGTTCCCGATCAACCTGTCAAATTTGAGACCATTCCGACTCAGTCGCGAAAAATGACGAAATTGCCCCCGGCACGATTTTTGTTTCCGACCAACCAGTCAAATTTTAGCCCATTCCGACACCGTCGCGAAAAATGACGAAATTGCCCCCGGCGCGATTTTTGTTTCCGATCAACTTGTCAAATTTTAGGCAATTCTGACAAAGTCACGAAAAATAATGAAATTGCCCCCGGCGCGGTTTTTGTTTCCGATCAACCAGTTATATTTTAGCCAATTCCGACACAGTCGCGAAAAATGATGAAATTACACCCGGCGGGATTTTTGTTCCCCATCAACCTGTCAAATTTGAGCCCATTTCGACATAGTCGCGAAAAATGACGAAATTGCCCCCGGCGCGATTTTTGTTTCCGATCAACCAGTTATATTTTAGCCAATTCCAACACAGTCGCGAAAAATGACGAAATTACCCCCGGCGCGGTTTTTGTTCCCGATCAACCTGTCAAATTTGATCCCATTCCGACACAGTCGCGAAAAATGACGAAATTGCCCCCGGCGCGATTTTTGTTTCCGATCAACCTGTCAAATTTGAGCCCATTCCGACACAGTCGCGAAAAATGAAGAAATTGCCCCCGACGCGATTTTTGTTTCCGATCAACCTGTCAAATTTGAGTTTATTCCGACACAGTCCCTAAAAATGGCAAAACTGCCGCCGGCGCGATTTTGGTTTCCGTGCAACTTGTCAAATTTTAGCCCATTCCTACACAGTCGCGAAAAATGACAAAATTACCCCAAGCGCTGTTTTTGTTCCCGATCAACCTGTCAAATTTGATCCCATTCCGACACAGTCGCGAAAAATGACGAAATTGCCCCCGACGCGATTTTTGTTTCCAATCAACCTGTCAAATTACAGCCCATTCCGACATCGTCGCGAAAAATGACGAAATTGCCCCAGGCGCGAATTTTGTTTCCGGTCAACCTGTCAAATTTGATCAAATTCCGACACAGTCGAGAAAAATGACGAAATTGCCCCCGGCGCGATTTTTATTTCAGATCAAACTGCCAAATTTCAGCCAATTTCGACACAGTCGAGAAAAATGACGAAATTGACCCCGGCGTTGTTTTTGTTTCTGATCAACCAGTCAAATTTCAGCCAATTCCGACACAGTCGCGAAAAATGACGAAATTACACCCGGCGCGATTTTTGTTCCCTATAGACCTGTCAAATTAGAACCCATTCCGACACAGTTGAGAAAAACGACGAAATTGCCGTCGGGGCGATTTTTATTTCCGATCAAACTGCCAGATTTCAGCCGATTCCGACACAGTCGAGAAAAATGACGAAATTGCCCCCGACGCGGTTTTTGTTTCCGATCAACCAGTCGAATTTTAGCCAATTCTGACACAGTCGCGAAAAATGACGAAATTACACCCGGCTCGATTTTTGTTCCCGATCAACCTGTCAAATTTGAGCCCATTCCGACATAATCGCGAAAAATGATGAAATTGCCCCCGGCGCGATTTTTGTTTCCGATCAACCTGTCAAATTTGAGCCCATTCCGACACCGTCGAGAAAAATGACGAAATTGCCCCTGGCGCGATTTTTTTTCCGATCAAGCTGTCAAATTTCAGCCCATTACGAAATCGTCGCGAAAAATGACGAAATTGCCCCCGGCGCGATTTTTGTTTCCGATCAACCTGTCAAATTTGAGCCCATTCCGACACAGTCGAGAAAAATGACGAAATTGCCGTCGGCGTAATTTTTATTTCCGATCAAACTGCCAAATTTTAGCCCATTCCGACACAGTCGAGAAAAAATGACGAAAGTGCCCCCGGCGCTGTTTTTGTTTCCGATCAACCAGTCGAATTTTAGCCAATTTCGACACAGTCGCAAAAAATGACGAAATTACACCCTGCGCGGTTTTTGTTCCCGATCGACCTGTCAAATTTGACCCCATTCCGACACAGTCGTGAAAAATGACGAAATTGCCGTCGACGCGATTTTTATTTTCGATCAAACTGCCAAATTTCAGTCAATTCCGACACAGTCGAGAAAAATGACGAAATTGCCGTCGACGCGATTTTTATTTTCGATCAAACTGCCAAATTTCAGTCAATTCCGACACAGTCGAGAAAAATGACGAAATTGCCCCCGGCGCTGTTTTTGTTTCCGATCAACCAGTCGAATTTAAGCCAATTCCGACACAGTCGCGAAAAATGACGAAATTACTCCCGGAGCGATTTTTGTTCCCGATCAACCTGTCAAATTTGAGCCCATTCCGACACAATCGCGAAAAATGACGAAGTTGCCCCCGGCGCGATTTTTGTTTTCGATAAAACTACCAAATTTCATCCAATTCCGACACAGTCGCGAAAAATGACGAAATTACACCCTGCGCGGTTTTTGTTCCTGATAAACCTGTCAAATTTGAGCCCATTCCGACACAGTCGAGAAAAATGACGAAATTACCGCAGGCGCGATTTTTATTTCCGATTAAACTACCAAATTTCAGCCAATTCCGACACAGTCGAGAAAAATGACGAATTTGCCCCCGGCGTGGTTTTTGTTTCCGATCAACCAGTCAAATTTCAGCCAATTCCGACACAGTCGCGAAAAATGACGAAATTACACCCGGCGCGATTTTTGTTCCCGATCGACCTGTCAAATTTGAGCCCATTCCAACACGGTCGAGAAAAATGACGAAATTACCGCCGGCAAGATTTTTATTTCCGATCAAACTGCCAAATTTCAGCCAATTCCGACCCAGTCGAGAAAAATGACGAAATTGCCCCCGGCGCGGTTTTTGTTTCCAGTCAACAAGTCAAATTTTAGCCAATTCCGACACAGTCACGAAAAATGAAGAAATTACACCCCGCGCGGTTTGTGTTCCCGATAAACCTGTCAAATTTGAGCCCATTCCGACACAGTCGAGAAAAATGACGAAATTGTCGCCGGCGCGATTTTTATTTCCGATCAAACTGCCAAATTTCAGCCAATTCCGACACAGTCAAGAAAAATGACGAAATTGCCCCTGCGCGGTTTTTGTTTCCGATCAACTAGTCGAATTTTAGCCAATTCCGACGCAGTCGCGAAAAATGACGAAATTACACCCTGCGCGATTTTTGTTCTCGATAAACCTGTCAAATTTGAGCCCATTCCGACACAGTCGAGAAAAAAGACGAAATAGCCGCCGGCGTGATTTTTATTTCCGATCAAACTCCCAAATTTCAGCCAATTTCGACACAGTCGAGAAAAATGACGAAATTGCCCCCGTCGCGATTTTTGTTTCCGATCAACCTGTCAAATTTCAGCCCATTCCGACATCGTCGCGAAAAATGACGAAATTGCCCCAGGCGCGATTTTTATTTCCGATCAAACTGCCAAATTTTAGCCAATTCCGACATAGTCGAGAAAAATGACGAAATTGACCCCGGCGCGATTTGTGTTTCCGATCAACCAGTCAAATTTTAGCCAATTCCGACACAGTCGCAAAAAATGACGAAATTCCACCCGGCGCGGTTTTTGTTCCCGATCAACCTGTAAAATTTGAGCCCATTCCGACACGGTCGTGAAAAATGACGAAATTACACCCGGCGGGGTTTTTGTTCCCGATCAACCTGTCAAATTTGAGCCCACTCCGACGCAGCCGAGAGAAATGTCGAAATTACCCCCGAAGTGATTTTTATTTCCTGTCAAACTGCTAAATTTCAGCCAATTCCGACACAGTCGAGAAAAATGACGAAATTGCCCACGGCGCGGTTTTTGTTTCCGATCAACCAGTTAAATTTTTGCCAATTCCGACACAGTCGAGAAAAATGACGAAATTGCCCCCGGCCCGATTTTTGTTTCCGATCAACCGGTCAAATTTTAGCCATTTTCGACACCGTCGTGAAAAATGACGAAATTATACCCGGCGCGGCTTTTGTTCCCGATCAAAAATCGCGCTGCACGATTTTTGTTCTCGATAAACCTGTCAAATTTGAGCCCATTCCGACACAGTCGAAAAAAATGACGAAATTACCACCAGCGCGATTTTTATTTCCGATCAAACTGCTAAATTTCAGCCAATTTCCACACAGTCGAGAAAAATGACGAAATTGCCCCTGGCGCGGTTTTTGTTTCCGATCAACCAGTCAAATTTTAGCCATTTCCGACACAGTCGCGAAAAATGAAGAAATTACACCCGGCGCGGTTTTTGTTCCCGATCAACCTGTCAAATTTGAGCCCACTCCGACGCAGTCGAGAAAAATGTCGAAATTGCCCCCGGCGCGATTTTTGTTTCCGATCAATCAGTCCAATGTTAGCTGATTCCGACACCGTCGCGAAAAATGACGAAATTGCCCCCGGCGCGATTTTTGTTTCCGATCAATCAGTCCAATGTTAGCTGATTCCGACACCGTCGCGAAAAATGACGAAATTGCCCCCGGCACGATTTTTTTTTCCGACCAACCAGTCAAATTTTAGCCCATTCCGACACCGTCGCGAAAAATGACGAAATTGCCCCCGGCACGATTTTTTTTTCCGACCAACCAGTCAAATTTTAGCCCATTCCGACACCGTTGCGAAAAATAATGAAATTGCCCACGGTGCGATTTTTGTTTCCGATCAACTTGTCAAATTTTAGGCAATTCCAACAAAGTCACGAAAAAAATGAAATTACCCCAGGCGCAGTTATTGTTCCTGATCAACCAGTCAAATTTGAGCCCATTCCGACACAGTCGCGAAAAATGACGAAATTGCCAACAGCGCGATTTTTGTTTCCGATCAACCTGTCAAATTTTAGCCCATTCTGATACAGTCACGAAAAATAAAAAAATTGCCCCCGGCG
>NW_019266762.1:0-6760 GCF_002742605.1 Olea europaea var. sylvestris
TTTGACAGGTTGATCGGAAACAAAAATCGCATCGGGGGCAATTTCGTCATTTTTCGCGATTGTGTCGGATTGGGCTCAAATTTGACAGGTTGATCGGGAACAAAAATCGCTCCGTGGGCAATTTCGTCATTTTTCTCGACTTTGTCGGAATGGACTCAAATTTGACTGGTTGATCGGATACAAAAACCAAGCCAGGTGCAATTTCGTCATTTTTCGAGACTGTGTCGGAATGGGCTAAAATTTGACAGGTTGATCGGAAAAAAAACCGCGCCGGGAGCAATTTCGTCATTTTTCGCGACTGTGTCGGCATGGGCTCAAATTTGACCGGCTGATCGGGAACAAAAACCGCGCCGGGGGTAATTTCGTCATTTTTCGCGACTGTGTCGGAATGGGCTAAAATTTGATAGGTTGATCGGAAACAAAAATCGTGCCGGGGGCAATTTCGTCATTTTTCTCGACTGTGTCGGAATGGGTTAAAATTTGAGAGGTTGATCGGAAACAAAAACCGCGCCGGGGGCAATTTCGTCATTTTTCGCGATTGTGTCGGAATGGGCTCAAATTTGACAGGTTTATCGGGAACAAAAACCTCATCGGGGGCAATTTTGTCATTTTTCTCGACTGTGTCGGAATGGGCTCAAATTTGACAGGTTGATCAGGAGCAAAAATCGCGCCGGGGGCAATTTCGTCATTTTTCGCGATTGTGTCGGAATGGGCTCAAATTTGACAGGTTTATCGGGAACAAAAACCTCATCGGGGGCAATTTTGTCATTTTTCTCGACTGTGTCGGAATGGGCTCAAATTTGACAGGTTGATCGGGAACAAAAATCGAGCCGAGGGTAATTTCGTCATTTTTCTCGACTGTGTCGGAATGGGTTAAAATTTGAGAGGTTGATCGGAAACAAAAATCGCGCCGAGGGCAATTTCGTCATTTTTCGCGATTGTGTCGGAATGGGCTCAAATTTGACAGGTTTATCGGGAACAAAAACCTCATCGGGGGCAATTTTGTCATTTTTCTCGACTGTGTCGGAATGGGCTCAAATTTGACTGGTTGATCGGAAACAAAAATCGCGTCAGGGACAATTTCGTCATTTATCGCGACTGTGTTGGAATGGGCTAAAATTTGACAGGTTGATCGGAAACAAAAAATCGCTCCGGGGGTAATTTCGTCATTTTTCACGACTGTATCGGAATGGGCTCAAATTTGACAGGTTGATCGGGAACAAAAACCGCGCCGAGGGTAATTTCGTCATTTTTTGCAACTGTGTCGGAATGGGCTAAAATTTGACAGGTTGATCGGAAACAAAAATCGCATCGGGGGCAATTTCGTCATTTTTCGCGACTGTGTCGGAATGGGCTCAAATTTGAAAGGTTGATCGGGAACAAAAATCGCTCCGGGGGCAATTTCGTCATTTTTCTCGACTGTGTCGGAATGGGCTCAAATTTGACTGGTTGATCGGATACAAAAACCAAGCCAGGTGCAATTTCGTCATTTTTCAAGACTGTGTCGGAATGGGCTATAATTTGACAGGTTGATTGGAAAAAAAACCGCGCCTGGGGCAATTTCGTCATTTTTCGCGACTGTGTCGGCATGGGCTCAAATTTGACAGGTTGATCGGGAACAAAAACCGCGCCGGGGGTAATTTCGTCATTTTTTGCAACTGTGTCGGAATGGGCTAAAATTCGATAGGTTGATCGGAAACAAAAATCGTGCCGGGGGCAATTTCGTCATTTTTCTCGACTGTGATGGAATGGGATAAAATTTGACAGGTTGATCGAAAATAAAAATCGCGCTGGGGGCAATTTCGTCATTTTTCGCAACTTTGTAGTAATGGTCTAAAATTTGACAGGTTGATCGGAAACAAAAATAGTTCCGGGGGCAATTTCATCATTTTTCGTGACTGTGTTGGAATGGTCTCAAATTTGACAGGTTGATCGGGAACAAAAAATGATCCGGGGTTAATTTGGTCATTTTTCGCAACGGCGTCGGAATGGGCTCAAATTCGACAGGTTGATCGGAAACAAAAATCACGGCGGGGGCAATTTCATCATTTTTCGTGACGGTGTCGGAATCGGCTAAAATTTGACCGGTTGATCTAAAACAAAAATCACGCCGGCGCAATTTCGGCATTTTTCTCGATTGTGTCGGAATGGGCTCAAATTCGACAGGTTGATCGGAAACAAAAATCGCGCTAGGGGCAATTTCTTCATTTATCGCGACTGTGTCGGAATGGGCTCAAATTCGACAGGTTGATCGGAAACAAAAATCGCGCTAGGGGCAATTTCTTCATTTATCGCGACTGTGTCGGAATGGGCTCAAATTCGACAGGTTGATCGGAAACAAAAATCGCGCTAGGGGCAATTTCTTCATTTATCGCGACTGTGTCGGAATGGGCTCAAATTCGACAGGTTGATCGGAAACAAAAATCGCGCTAGGGGCAATTTCTTCATTTATCGCGACTGTGTCGGAATGGGCTCAAATTCGACAGGTTGATCGGAAACAAAAATCGCGCTAGGGGCAATTTCTTCATTTATCGCGACTGTGTCGGAATGGGCTAAAATTTGACATGTTGATCGTAAACAGAAAACCGCCCTGAGGGCAATTTCGTCATTTTTCGCGACTGTATCGGAATGGGCTAAAATTTGACAAGTTGATCGGGAACAAAAACCGCACCGGGGGTAATTTCGTCATTTTTCGCGACTTTGTCGGAATGGGCTAAAATTTGACATGTTGATCGGAAACAAAAATCGCGCCGGAGGCAAATTTCGTCATTTTTTGCGACTGTGTCGGAATGGGCTCAAATTTGACTGGTTGATCGGAAACAAAAACCGCGCTTGGGGCAATTTCATCATTTATCGCGACTATGTCGGAATGGGCTAAAATTTGACAGGTTGATCGGAAACAAAAAACCGCGCCGTGGGCAATTTCGTCATTTTTCGCGACTGTGTCGAGATGGTCTCAAATTTGACAGGTTGATTTAGAACAAAACCCGCGCCAGGGGTAATTTCGTCATTTTCCGCAACTGTGTCGGAATGGGTTAAAATTTGACAGGTTGATCGGAAACAAAAAATCGTGCAGGGGGCAATTTCGTCATTTTTCGCGACTGTGTCGGAAAGGGCTCAAATTTGACAGGTTTATCGTGAACAAAAACTGCAACGGGGACAATTTCGTCATTTTTCTCGACTGTGTCGGAATGGGCTCAAATTTGACTGGTTGATCGGAAACAAAAATCGCGTCAGGGGCAATTTCGTCATTTATCGCGACTGTGTCGGAATGGGCTAAAATTTGACCGGTTGATCGGAAACAAAAAATCGCGCCGGGGGCAATTTCGTAATTTTTTGCGACTGTGTCGGAATGGGCTCAAATTTGACAGGATGATCGGGAACAAAAACCGCGCCGAGGGTAATTTCGTCATTTTTCGAAACTGTGTCGGAATGGACTAAATTTGACAGGTTGATTTGGAAACAAAAAGCGCGTTGGGGGCAATTTCATCATTTTTCGCGACTGTGTCGAAATGGGCTCATATTTGACGGGTTGATCGGGAACAAAAATCGCTCCGGGGGCAATTTCGTCATTTTTCTCGACTGTGTCGGAATGGGCTCAAATTTGACTGGTAGATCGGATACAAAAATCGCGCTAGGGGCAATTTCGTCATTTTTTGGACTGTGTCGGAATGGGCTAAAATTTGGCAGGTTGATCGGAAACAAAAATCGCGCCGGGGGCAATTTCGACATTTTTCGCGACTTCGTCGGAATGGGCTAAAATTTGACGGGTTGATAGGAAACAAAAACCGCGCCGGGGGCAATTTCGTCATTTTTCTGACTGTGTCGGAATGGACTAAAATTTGACAGGTTGATCGGGAACAAAAATCGCGCCGGGGGTAATTTCATCATTTTTCGCAACTGTGTCGGAATGGGCTAAAATTTGACAGGTTGATCGGAAACAAAAATCTCGCCGGGGGCAATTTCGCCATTTTTCGTGACGGTGTCCGAATCGGCCAAAATTTGACTGGTTGATCGGAAACGAAAATCGCGCCAGGGGCAATTTCGTCATTTTTCTCGACTGTGTCGGAATGGGCAGAAATTTGGGAGGTTGTTCGGAAAGAAAAATCGCGCCGGGGGCAATTTCGTCATTTTTCTAGACTGTGTCAGAATGAGCTAAAATTTGACTGGTTGATCGGAAACAAAAAAACGCGCCATGGGCAATTTTGTCATTTTTCACGATCGTGTCGGAATGGGATAAAATTTGACAGGTTGATCGGAAACAAAAATCGCGCCGGGAGCAATTAGGTCATTTTTTGCAACTGTGTCGATATGGGCTCAAATTTGACAGGTTCATCTGGAACAAAAACCGAGCCAGGGGTAATTTCGTCATTTTTCGCCACGGTGTCGGAACGGGCTAAAATTTGACAGGTTGATCGGAAACAAAAATCGTGCCGGGGGCAATTTCGTCATTTTTCGTGACGGTGTCGGAATCGACTGAAATTTGACTGGTTCATCGGAAACGAAAATCGCGCCGTGGGCAATTTCATCATTTTTCTCGATTGTGTCGGAATGGGCTGAGATTTGGGAGGTTGATCGGAAAGAAAAATCTCACAGGGGGCAATTTCGTCAATTTTCTCGACTGTGTCGGAATGGGCTAAAATTTGACTGGTTGATCGAAAACAAAAAACGAGCCGAGGGCATTTTCGTCATTTTTCGCGACTGTGTCGGAATGGAATAAAATTTGACAGGTTGATCGGAAACAAAAATCGCGCCGGGGGCAATTTCGTCATTTTTCGCGACTTTGTCGGAACGGGCTCAAATTTGACAGGTTGATCGGGAACAAAATTCGCGCCGGGAGTAAATTCGTCATTTTTCTCGACTGTGTCGGAATGGGTTAAAATTTGATAGGTTGATTGGAAACAAAAAACCGCGCTCGGGGCAATTTTGTCATTTTTCGCGACTATGTAGTAATGTTCTAAAATTTGATAGGTTGATCGGAAAAAAAAATCGTGCCGGGGGCAATTTCGTCATTTTTCGCGAAGGTGTTGGAATCGACTAAAATTTGACTGGTTGATCGGAAACGAAAATCGGACAGGGTGTAATTTCGTAATTTTTCGCAACAGTGTCGGAATGGGCTAAAATTTGACAGGTTGATCCGAAACAAAAATCGCACCGGGGGCAATTTCGTCATTTTTCGCGACGGTGTCGGAATAGGCTATAATTTTACTGGTTGATCGGAAATGAAAATCGCGCCGGGGGCAATTTCGTCAATTTTCTCGACTGTGTCGGAATTGGCTAAAATTTGACAGGTTGATCGGAGACAAAAATCGCACCGGGGGTAATTTCGTCATTTTTCGCGACTGTGTCGGAATCGGCTAAAATTTGATAGATTGATCGGAAACAAAAATCGCGCCGGGGGCAATTTCGTCATTTTTTGCGACTGTGTCGGAATGGGCTCAAATTTGACAGGTTGATCGGGAACAAAAATCGCCCCGGAGGTGACTTCGTCATTTTTCTCGACTGTGTCAGAATGGGCTCAAATTTGACTGGTTGATCCGAAGCAAAAATCGCGCCGGGGGCAATTTCGTCATTTTTCGCGACTGTGTCGGAATGGTCTAAAATTTGACAGGTTGATCGGAAGCAAAAAACCGCGCCGGGGGCAATTTCGTCATTTTTCGCGACTGTGTCGGCATGGGCTAAAATTTGACAGGTTCATCGGAACCAAAAATCGTGCCGGGGGCAATTTCGTCATTTTTCGCGAAGGTGTTGGAATCGGCTAAAATTTGACTGGTTGATCGGAAACGAAAATCGGGCAGGGTGTAATTTCGTCATTTTTCTCAACGGTGTCGGAATGGGCTAAAATTTGACAGGTTGATCCGAAACAAAAATCGCGCCGGGGACAATTTCGTCATTTTTCGCGACGGTGTCGGAATCGGCTAAAATTTTACTGGTTGATCGGAAACGAAAATCGCGCCGGGGGCAATTTCGTCAATTTTCTCGACTGTCATTTTTCGCGACGGTGTCGGAATCGGCTAAAATTTTACTGGTTGATCGGAAACGAAAATCGCGCCGGGGGCAATTTCGTCAATTTTCGCGACTGTGTCGGAATGGGCTAAAATTTGACAGGTTGATCGGAAACAAAAATCGCACCGGGGGTAATTTCGTCATTTTTCGCGACTGTGTCGGAATCGGCTAAAATTTGATAGATTGATCGGAAACAAAAATCGCGCCGGGGGCAATTTCGTCATTTTTTGCGACTGTGTCGGAATGGGCTCAAATTTGACAGGTTGATCGGGAACAAAAATCGCCCCGGAGGTGACTTCGTCATTTTTCTCGACTGTGTCGGAATGGGCTCAAATTTGACTGGTTGATCCGAAGCAAAAATCGCGCCGGGGGCAATTTCGTCATTTTTCGCGACTGTGTCGGAATGGTCTAAAATTTGACAGGTTGATCGGAAGCAAAAAACCCCGCCGGGGGCAATTTCGTCATTTTTCGCGACTGTGTCGGCATGGGCTAAAATTTGACAGGTTCATCGGAACCAAAAATCGTGCCGGGGGCAATTTCGTCATTTTTCGCGAAGGTGTTGGAATCGGCTAAAATTTGACTGGTTGATCGGAAACGAAAATCGGGCAGGGTGTTATTTCGTCATTTTTCGCAACGGTGTCGGAATGGGCTAAAATTTGACAGGTTGATCCGAAACAAAAATCGCGCCGGGGACAATTTCGTCATTTTTCGCGACGGTGTCGAAATCGGCTAAAATTTTACTGGTTGATCGGAA
>NW_019266763.1:0-6760 GCF_002742605.1 Olea europaea var. sylvestris
GTAGTTGTTGGTGGGGCTATCTCAAGACAAATAACGAAGACAAAGGTTGGCTTGGTTTATGGTTCCAACTTCTCCATTGTCTTGCTCATATGAGTGATAAATTCTTTTGCTGGATAGGCAAGCCAGAAGAAAGATGACAGCTCGAAGCTTTAAAATACACAACATCAAAAAGAATTGCACACAAAGCTAATACCTCCAACTATGATACTCATCTCGAAAGAGAAATTTTATATCATCAAAAGCTCACTGGTGCAAGTTTTAAGAACATAGCATTCATAGAACATTTGGGAATTGGAGCACGAGAGCTAAATTTTTATCAGAGTATACGAGTGGACTAAAAATATTGAGATTCTCAAAGCCTCCATCAATGGTATATCAGAAAAGTTTGCCTGTATAACCAATTGTGGAAGGTACATTCCACCACTTGAAATTTCAGTGCATTCTAGATTAGATGTATATAATTTCCCAAAAGAGAGGAATTACTAAATTAGTGCCTAATGACTACACATGATTCTTGTGCTTTTGATCTTTATTCTATTTCACTTGGCTGTGAATGCATCCAAGGTTACCCTGCAGTGAAAGAGGCAGGGCTTGGTGTGTCAACCCTTTCAGACAATGATTTAGGCGTCGGTGCTGTCCTTGTTACTGACTTTTTCTCTCGGAAAACACTTCATCGTTGTACTCAGAAAGAAACCTATCAGCTGGAAATGATAATATGTATTTAGCATTGAGAGTTCAGTTAACATTTACAACAGGGCAAAGTAATTTAACCCGTCATGGATAGTCTTTGAGAGATTACTTATCGTCGAGGTTGATTTGCCTGTTAAGTAAATGTCCTTACCCAAGAGAGTCCAACACATAGGATACTGAAGCCAGGGAAATGAAAAGGAGCAGTCTCCGACAAAAATAAAGCTGGAAGAAGCACATTGTGAGGTGTATGTTTGGAATCAAGTAGCAACCTTATCGATGCTTGAGAACAGAGATTTTGAATCACCTGAAAGGGGACTAAAAATTAATGGAGAGATGACGTTGGCAAATGATGATATGCCCAATATGCATCCTTGAGCAACTCCCTGATAAATAACAAGAAAAATGGAGAACTAATGTTAAAGCGTGGTAAAAAAAACTCAAGAAGTACTTGAAATATTGAACATACGATTACAAATTTCAACTTTCAATTGATAGAGCTACTTACAACTTAGTACTTAGATATATAGCTAAAGGAACTCAATTAAACTCAGCCTGTACCTGTTCATTGTCTCCGACTTGTTTCGATATGATGCTTCTTATCTATATATTACAGGGACAATAATCATCACCTTCAGAAATCATAGTAATCAAAATAGCTGATAATAATATAGTATGAACTGTACTCACATTGGGGGTGGCCAGGAAAAGGAAAACACCAAATGCAGCAGAGGCATAAGGTACCTGCAGATCACAAAAATGATGACAGAAATGATCCATTTCTGTATTACAAAGCACCAATGCAACACAATATTTGTAGCAAGAAACGTCGGTAGTGTTATTTGCACTCTAAAATAAGCTGCTGCTTATTCTCCATAGCTAGTGAATTATGACATGCCAGAGGCTATTTCGTAGAGAAAATATCATCTCCAAAACATTCCTCTCAAGAGACATAGTAGCTGAAACAAATAACTTCCACAGAAAATTTGATACAAGGTTCCATAGGTAGTGCAACTTTATTCGGGTCAATTTCATATGTTTGACTTTATATGTTCAAGGGATTTCACACTGTAAACATGTAGTTTAGCCCCCATTTGTTTCTTATTTTTGGAAGAATGAGAATGAAAAATATAGTTATTACGGGTTTCACACAAGATATAGAAATTCAAATTTGATGGTTTGATGTGATGGATAACGGTCATATTTTTCATTTTAATGAGAAAAGAATGGGAACCAGATAGGTACTTAATGTCACTTTGGGGATAGATGAACAAGCTAAAGTGAAGAGAGGGAGAAAAGGTGAAGAAAATGTGTCACAGCGAATTGATGAGCCATACCAAAATTATTGATTATTCTAAACTTGCCATGCGGGCTTTTTTTTTGGGTAGTGTACAAAGTGCATCAGGTAGAAGCAAGAATTAGAAATGCACGAGGGTAACATGAATATTCATGTTTGAATAGCCCAATTCTTGAAACTAATTGACCTACTAAAGTAAATGTGAAATCTCATTGGCTTCTCGAATTGAGAGCTATGGGAATGATGTAAAAATTTATTCAAGGGGGCATTGAAGAGATTACCCAAGCAGACCATGCTATGCAGTCAAAAAACATCTGCAAAAAACCAGACAACCAATTATTAATGTGTAACAAACGGATCACCTCTTCCCATATTACAGAAATTTATTTTAAAGAGTGTTAATTTGATTGAAATCATTTACATTTAGAAAACCAGCAAAGAGTCCTAAAGAAAGCAACACTTCCTCTCCTATAATGGGACCAAATATAGGCATGAAGATCACCTGCGCAATTTCATAAATTTTCATGGATCAATATGTGAAACCAGATCGATACAGTGATGGCGAGAATGAGTAAAACAAGGATACAAATTTATAGGCAGTTATAACGAAAAATATCAGCAATAAGACGTTTGAAGATACATTTGATATGGTTGCTCCAATGTAGGTAATGAGCAATACATCTGCAAATTGATCTTTCATGAAGTGGAAGCGGGCCTTTAAGAAATACTGCAGGAGAGAATGTAGAACATTATCATAATATTGTTGACAACATATTTAGAAATATGGCGTGCTCACCATGTACGTGATTCATGGCTCAAACCAGAAGCACCAATTAGATCAAAGCTTTTAATAGAATCATGACTTAATGTAAGTACACAGAAAAATTGTATTTCCACTGTATTCATTCTTTTCCTGCTTTTCCATGCATAATTCCAATATCAGATGTAATCTTATTATTTTTTTTATGACCATTTAAGTCTGTCAACCTGTTGACGGGAAAAACCGCAAACAGGCATTCTCCTAAGTTTAAGACAACAGTTGTCACTCACACGTTTATCACGTTCTGCTTCACTGACTATCATATTCTTTTTGCATATAACTGTCAAGTATGCAATGGCCAAATCCCTTATACAATACTTAGCTTTGTCTTGGATGACACTTGTTTTTTAGTCTTCTGTATTAGTGGACAAAAGTTATAGGAACATACACACACACACAACAAACAAAATAAATTTTTTTTAAGGTGATGAAAAATTTCACATATCTGATATTGCATCATGTCTGATAACCAAAAATCACATGTACAGAGAAAAAAGTGAAGACCTGTAAGCAAGCTTCAAGTCCAGCCTCTGCGAGGCTATTGAAGAAAGCAATAAATGCTGCTAGTGAAAATGTAATGCTGCGTTAAGAGGATTAAAATTTCAAATTACCATCATAAAACATCCAGCAAATTGTAAAATTACTCAGAAAAGTTAAAAAATTTAAGTGCAACCCCGAAAGACAAGAAAAACAATATTACTATATTTGTAAGCATGATGAAAATTAATAGTTTCCAGTAAATACAATGAAAGTTTTTTGTCCCTCATACTAAAGAAAAATTTAGAGGTTAATCACAAATTATATGGTCTCTTAAGTTATAAGATTTTCACGCCCTTAACTTGAAAGTAATTTGAGTGCAGAAGTTTAAGAGAATATCTTCAAACTCATACAAGTTTCAACAAATCTGCCAGGTACCGATAAAATAGAAACAGAAAGTAGGCCTGATAGCAACAGCTACTCCTTAAGTCCATTATCAAATTACCATATTTCCTCTTTGGGATGTCACAGATACCACCATATTTCCTGTGATCAAAACTACCCTTAATGTACATGAGGTGACTATTGTCAATAAATTTTGATGGTGCAAAATGAAAAGTTACATAAATACCCATTTATTCAACTCTCACTTAAAGCTCCCTGTCAAATTGAATGGGAACATGACAGAAGAAGTATATCTTAGTTAGCACGTTATAATGTAGATATTAACGAGCAATATTTTCATCTGCATCAAGTTAAATGATACTAAAAGAAAGTCTTGGCAAATTATTTTAACAGAAAACCTTAAAAAAATCTATAACGAATTTCTTGGTACCAAGAGGTGTAAAAAGAATGGTACAATGATAACACAAAAATAAAAGTTCCAAGGACATATAGGTATCCTACCTACTCTTGAGCAAGCAGATTATATCCTTTGGCGACGGAATGCCCTTAAAGAAGTCTACTTTTTTTGATGATTCACTACAGGCTTGGTTGTTTTCTATTCCCTGATTCAAGATTGGCTGTTCCAAAGCATCAGTGTGGCGAGTTGTATCCTTAAGAAAGACTCTCATGTACAATGCTGCAATAATAGATATAACAGCTGAAACCTGGATGAGTTGAAGGGTAGCTTATTAGCATCAAAACTATGAGTGAGCTTTGGGAAATACGAGGAAAAAAAGGAAAATTTCCTCAGTCCTAGAAAGGAAACAAGAAACATGAATCGATGGGAAAGGGAAGACCTGAAATATCTGTGTGGTGGAGAGTAACCGAGCAGCTAACGTACCACAAACATATGCGGCAGAAACTACACCGGACAGGACTCCAAATGCGGAGACACGCTTCGCCTCAGATACAGTATCTGCCTGAGAAAATATTCAATTGACATGTTTAAATTTAATTATAAAGCAACTTACTCCATGATAAATAATACCTCAAGTTCCATATTTACCCCTCTAATTATAAGTTTGGTGGCTTTATTTACAAATGGCCTTAAAGTTAAGCACTAATTGAATTATATCTGAAAAATAAAAGATGATTAGGGCATGGAGGTTTCAATTACCAAATAGCCAAGGGCAATGCATATGACGCCACCTTGAGTAACCATGGCAGTTAAAGTCCTGAACACATAGTATGCATAGAAAAAGGTTGTTGTCCGCTTCCACGCCAAAATTACTGCATATATGTTGTCATTAGTGTGATAGACAAAGACAAACTGTAAATGAAAAATCATTACTATTTCCCAACTGGTATCGCTCTTAATTAGTTTGCTTAGAGTACAAGTTCCAGGATAATATGAGAATGGGACTGAGAAAACTTCCAGTAATGATGTATACATTCTCCCATAACACAGAATAAGTTGACAGAAGTACATAACTGATTCAGGTTCACAAGTTTAACTTCTGTGCACATCCATGGGGAATGAATGTGACACTGCTAGATAAAACCAGTAAATATTCATTATACTTTACAACCAATATTCATGATGGTGCACCTGATTAACATGTATTTCCTGTCATAACTTATGTTTTAAATATGAATAGTATGCCAAAAGTTCACTTAAACTGTAACTAATTTACATCAATAATGACTCTAGTAACTCAATTTACAGAAAAAAGAACACAAGTTCTACATGTTAAAGTCACCCGAATTTTTTATTCAAAATTACTTCTGATAAATTCATCCCACAGGCCAGCATAAAAATTGACTGCACATTGTCAGTACAATGAAAAGACAATGATGAGTGGACATATATGTTTATAAATATGTAAAACCAAATCAAAGGTACGATGTATCTACATGTGTTGCTGCTCCTTCATTAGAAACAAAAATGCTTTGAGTATTAGTTCAATTATAAAATTTATTAGTTCTACGTGTTGCTGCTCCTTCATTAGAAACAAAAATGCTTTGAGTATTAGTTCAACTATAAAATTTAATAGTCTTCTAAGTGTGATTTTCAGGACAATATTTCACCTATGATCTAAAATTAGAACTGAATGTACTCTGTCTGCATTCAATTATGACATCAATGACAACTCATCATTCCTCTGGCGATGGAATTCCACCTTAGAATGGTAGTCAAATGCTGGAACTTTCCCATGGAAGACTCATTGGATAAGCAAAACCACTTAGTATTATATACCTAGTGGAATAATGGAAAGAACAAGGGGGACAGTGAGCAAAGTTTTCCTGCCATAAGCATCGGACAGATTTCCAATTAGTGGCATCATGAATACAGACCCCAATCCAGCAATCTGCATATAATAAAATGTTCTTATAAATTTACAAATGATGCTGATAACACTCCTCCGTCGATACTTGACAAAATAATGTTTTACCCCATGCATTATAATACTAGATTTTGAGCTCAAAACTTCAAGCTCACGTGAGAAGTAGAGAGTAAGCATGAATACAGACTTTGCATAGCTCATATTTTTGGTGAATAGTATTGAATGAGAAGAACAGACTTTAAGCTTTTCCAATAAATGAACAGAAGTTGACCAACCTCACTGAATCGGCTGGAATTGGTCAATGGTTAGGACTAGTTTCCCATAGCTGTGGTAATTCGGTGACATTTAACTGGAAAAATTGCATTTTTTTGCTTTGTAGCTACTCAAGTCCAAATAGTGTGATGCAGGGTAAAATCAATTTTAGTATAAATTGATGATCAGCTGCTAGTTTATCCACATGTTATATTTGCAATTGTCTGTAACAGTTTATAGTCCAGTTGTACTTCTTATAATGTACACTCATCAGATACATTATGAGAAACCAAAAATTTACCACTTTTCTCCTTTCTATTTATACAAACAGATCATCATACTATTATTTTGGAGACCCTTTTTTACAACTAAGTTGGCCCATTGAGCTCTATCATTCAACTCAATTACTTCAGACTTTATCAGTATATCAATCCATCGAGTAGATCTCCTAATCTACAAGTCCACCTGTTAACCAAAATCTAGATTGCACTTGCAAGG